>NC_091743.1:80625978-80710978 GCF_043380555.1 Nothobranchius furzeri
AGCCTGGGGAACCGGGGCAACAGGATGCTATCAATAACTTCCTGTTTGTCATTTAGTTCCACATTACCACACACACACACACACAAACACACACACACACACACACACACACACACACACACACACACACACACACACACACACACACACACACACACACCTTCCCCAGAGAAGGGTGGGTGGATGCACAAACGCATGAAGCAGGAGCAGGACCATTAAAATGTCATGGTTCTGAACAGATCCATGCATGATTGCAGGCACCTGTGGGTCCAGCAGAACTATTATCTAACTCTCTTTCACACACAGGTTCTGGCAGGTGCTCACACGTGTATCAGAACCATTCAGATGAAAAAAAAATGAGGTGGAAAACATTTTTGTTCTGAGATTGAAAAGTGAATAAAACTCTGTAGCAGCACTGGATCAAGGGTTGTACCAGTGATGACCCACGGTGACCTCAGCAAGTTTTAATATTATTAACAAATAAATAGACGATCTTCATAACCCTCGTCTGTTCTGCTGTTTAGAGGCAGGTGCGTATGTTAGAGACTCTTATTGTGAAAATTAAAGGAGTTCCAGTGTTTGATTACTAAAGACTGACCAGAACCCTCAATAATAAGACCAGAACCTTTTAGTCAGGTTCTGGAACATAACAGGATTTATTACAGCTCAACTTCATTTCAACTTTATTCTATAGGGTATGCTCTGTGGCATGGATGGAAGCCCTGTTGCCTTGCAGCAAGACGGTTGCAGGTTTGAATCCCAACTACAGCTTTTTATCATTGAGATAGTATGTTCTCCTCAAGCATGCATGCCTTGGGTGGTCTGGTTTCCTCCCATTAACATCCATGCTAGCTGTGTAAGGGGGTGTGTCTCTGGGTCCCGGTGATGGACTGGACACCTGCCCAAGGTGTCTGCACTGGAGATACTCGCCAGCTCCCTGAGATCCCGAGGACAAGCAGCTTGGAAAAAGAGTGAGTGAGTGAGTGAGTGAGTGAGTGAGTGAGTGAGTGAGTGAGCAGGTGGGTGAGCGAGTGAGTGAGTGAGTGAGTGAGTGAGTGAGTGAGTGAGTGAGTGAGTGAGTGAGCAGGTGGGTGAGCGAGTGAGTGAGTGAGTGAGTGAGTGAGTGAGCGAGTGAGTGAGTGAGTGAGCAGGTGGGTGAGTGAGGGAGTGAGTGAGTGAGTGAGTGAGTGAGTGAGTGAGTGAGTG
Source organism: Nothobranchius furzeri (assembly GCF_043380555.1). NCBI lineage: Eukaryota > Metazoa > Chordata > Actinopteri > Cyprinodontiformes > Nothobranchiidae > Nothobranchius > Nothobranchius furzeri. Next base: position 80,627,185 of record NC_091743.1, read on the forward strand.
AGCGAGTGAGTGAGTGAGCAGGTGGGTGAGTGAGTGAGTGAGTGAGTGAGTGAGTGAGCAGGTGGGTGAGCGAGTGAGTGAGTGAGTGAGTGAGCGAGTGAGTGAGTGAGCGAGTGAGTGAGCGAGTGAGTGAGTGAGCAGGTGGGTGAGCAAGTAAGTGAGCGAGTGAGCGAGTGAGTGAGTGAGTGAGTGAGTGAGCAGGTGGATGAGCGAGTGAGTGAGTGAGTGAGCGAGTGAGTGAGTGAGCGAGTGAGTGAGCGAGTGAGTGAGTGAGTGAGCAGGTGGGTGAGCGAGTGAGTGAGCGAGTGAGTGAGTGAGTGAGTGAGTGAGTGAGTGAGCGAGTGAGTGAGTGAGCATGTGGGTGAGCGAGTGAGTGAGTGAGTGAGTGAGCGGGCGGGCGAGCGAGCAGGCGAGTGAGTGAGTGAGTAGTGAGTGGGTGAGTAGTGAGTGAGTGAGTGAGTGAGTGAGTGAGTGAGTGAGCGAGCGAGTGAGTGGGCGAGTGAGTGAGTGAGTGAGTGAGTGAGTGAGTGAGTGAGTGAGTGAGTGAGCGGGCGAGTGAGTGAGTGAGTGAGCGAGCGAGTGAGTGGGCGAGTGAGTGAGTGAGTGAGTGAGTGAGCGGGCGAGTGAGTGAGTGAGTGAGTGAGTTTTATTTTAGAAATAAGATTTAAATAAAGCAAAAAGAGCTTTTGTTTTGAGAAGAGTGATCCAGACACAAACCAGAAGTTGATGCAAGTGGATTTATTTTAGAACGATGATCTCTGCACTATCAAGAACCAGACCCAATTAACCATACTCAGCTATTAGAGCAGCAGAGTAGGGTAAGCTTGGTAGAAAATGCTGACTCAGCTTTCGTTTGATAACTCAGTTGTTTTATGTTTTAATGTCCATCTGAATAGGAAGAAGTCCTTTTCTATTTTCTGCTTGTTGAGCACATTTTCTTTTGGATCTGTGATCAACACAAACATGACCCACGCCCCCAACCCCACCGGGCTTACGTTCCCCTGAAGCTGTGTTGGAGAACAGGAGCTGGTCTCACAGAACAGTGTCCCAGTCCTGTCAGTGAAGAGGGCACTTAGAAGTACAGAAATCCTGCAGCGTGGAGTGCTCTCCTCCTCTCTCTGAGTGTGTTTGGCTCAGTGGAATCTCTCTCTGTGGAGCTCCAGTTCGTCTTGGACATTTATCACTGCCACACAGGCCGGGGAGATAATATATTCCTCTAGTGGCTGCGCATGTTGCGCACATTACTCATCTTTATATGGGTGAGTGGGGTGAGGGGGAGGGCAGGAGGAGGGGAGGGTGTGTGAGGTGGGCTGGGAGCTTGTTCAAGGGGAACCAAATGAATTTTCTATTGCTTTCAGCATTCTGGACTCTTAGGACACATAAAAGTGGTTGTTAATGGAAGCTATGTGGAGAACTTCTGTGCCCTCAGCATCACTGCTCCTCTATCGGCTGCCAGCAGCCTTCTTCCTGTTCACCACGGCTACTGACAGCCATGTCAGGGAAAGGCACTATGTGACCCTGAACCAATGAGCAATCAGTCTATTGATGTCAGGAAACAAACTATAGCTGACATGTGCTCATTACGTTTACACCAAGCCTTAACCCTTTATGCCCCATGCGCTGTTAGAGGCTGTTGGTTTGCATCAAGCATTCATCCTTTTCCTCCAGAACTGCAGATGTGTCGACTTGAACTGACTCGGGACACATGAGGAAAAAATGTATTCATTTGCATTTTGCAGTTAAAGCTACAATGGCAAATGCGGAAAATAGATTAGCTTAAAAAACCGTTATGCTTCTCAACAAAAGCATTGCATTGCTATAAATATATTGTGGAGAAGAAAAATAAAGTAAAAAATAAAAAATAAAATAAAATAATAGTAAATAATAAAGTGGTTCTTTCATATGTGTCTAAAATCCTCCACTAATAACACATTGGATCATCCGGTTGTCATCTTTTCGAACTGTCGCACTTCCTTGGGTCCTCCATTCATTACACACTCACATATTAAGCAACAGAACACCACTGGTGTGAGAGGTTCTCCGCTAAACAATATCAGAGAAGGAGAAACAGCTGGCTGCTACCACTGCGACTTTAGGACAAACTACCAGAGTCCCAAAAAGAAAAACACCATCCTAGAAAACAGCGACTGGTGTTTCTCGTTTTCTCCTGTATTGTGGGTCTCCAGTTCCGGCAGAAGTGTCTGAAGAAGAACCCCAAGGGGAGGGGTGAGTATTCTGTGTTTGTGTTCAAAACCTAGCTTGTTCTGATTATTAGCTATGGCAGTTTTAAGTAAAAGTTTTGGAGGATTTTACAGCAGCTGGAGCCTGTGAAGAGAGCCTGAGGATGATCTGGATCACCATGAGAGTGCCTCACAAGTTAAAATAACGTTTTTGAAAACAACAAAATAAGACTTTAACAAATCATAATATAACGAGTAAGACCAAAAAACCAAGGAGACCAAAAGTACACATAAACTATAGAAACATCAGCATGAAATGAAGCTAGTGAGCTAGAAGAGGATGAACAGGAGTTCACACAAAAGCCAACTTAAACAGTTTTGAGCTGCTTTTAAAGGAGACCTCTGAGTGCACTGATCTCAGGCTCAGGGGGAGACTAATCGTGTCTCATAGTGACTACAATAGTCTACCGTAAGCCTGATGTATAATTCTCCATCAGCTCAGGTTCAGAGTTGTGCACATGCTTTGACAGAAATTTTTTCTCTAACCCTTGCAAAGCAATTCCCCTCCAGGACAACAGAGGGCGTAGCACTTTGCTGGGGTATCCTGTCACCATTGCAATTGTGTCTCCAGACTGTGATAGTGTTTTTACACAATTGTTTTTACAATTGTGTGTTTATTTTGTGTTAAAGTGTTTCAGAGTCTTTTTAACAAAAATAAAATGTGTTCCTCATTCTCCTTCAACTCGCCATGCAGTCGCCACCTCCAAACCCACACTTCCTGTAACTTCCAGTAGCAAAACAAAAAGTTTGCTGGACTTCTTTTGGGCCCTTTTGGTTACAGGTGTATAAACTTTCATCTTGTTGGACTTTTTCCACAAGATCCTCTTAAATCAGCACCGTGTCTTTGCTAGATACCTTCTGCTCTTTATTTTTAGAGGGGTCTGTTGATAAATGTAAAATAAGTGGCCTCCTGACCAATCACAAGCTTGCTGTCACTTCATCACAAGTTTAAAATATGGGCGAGTCTGTATCTATCCATGCAGACGTAGAAGTCTAAACCAGGCTTATGTTTAGCCATGGCAGCTGTGTGTATTCATTTTACTGAACATCAGGTAGAGAACAGTGTTGCTGAAATGTTGTGTGTTGAAAATTCATATTTATTTAGTAACTTATGTTTCCTGAGGATAAAACCCCTTGAGATGATCCATCATGTTTTTGAGGGGGTCCTCATTTATTACAATCAAACAGTTTAAAATAGCTGAATCAAAGGTGGCTTAAAAGGAAATATCAAGGCAGATCTAAATAAATGCATAAATAATTCTAACAACAACGAAATCTACCAAAGTGGGATGATTAAAAATGAATAAACAATAAACAAATACCCACAAAAAGAAAAAGAAAAAAATGACTTAACTTTCTAGCAATGGTTTTAGAACAATAGGTAGAAACTTAGAAACAAGTGCAAATGCAAAAAGATGCAACATGTAAATAAACCGTGCTTTTGAATAAATGGAAAAAGGCAATTGGTCTTATCTCCATAGGAAGCCTATTCCAATCAACTGGGGCTTTTCCACAGAAGGCCTTTCTTCCAGCTTCTTTCTCAAAAGAAGGTACAATTAAATATATGTGTTCATTACTCCAGATCCTAAACTGACAGTCAAAAGGAACCAAATACATTTTTAGATATGGAAAATTGAAAAATATACATTTAAAAATAAACAATAACCAGTGAAACCTACATCTAGCATGTAAAGGAGGCCAAGACAGATGTTGATACATGTTAAAGTGGTGTGTATTAAACGGACAATGCAGAACAAATCGGCAGATACTATTGTAGAGACATTAAGATAATGGAGACAGGAAGTAGGAGCATTTTGGTAACAATATCTGCATAATCTAAGATTGGAAATAAAAGTTGAGTTGCAATGTGAAGTCTTACTCTAAAATCGAAACAATTAATTGACTGATATCTTACTTTTAATTGAAAGCTGACCTTGCCTGTAAACGTTTGGATGTGATATTTGCAGGAAAGGTCCGAGCCAGAAACCTAAGTATTTCACTTTATTGACACTTTCTAACAACAATGAGACTAAGAAAAGTGGGTTTAGATTTCCCGTAGGAGCTGAAAAATGCTAAAGATTAAGGATAAACTTAATCCCAATGCTGTAATTTGTCAAAATTAAGTTGACGACATGCCTGAAGAGCAGAAATCGTTTTCTTACAACAATATAGGACAGTATCGTCTGCATACATAGGGACAGAACGTGTTCAACAGCAGGAAGGGAGATTGTTAAAAAAGATCGAGAACAGTAATGGCCCAAATGAGGAACCCTAGGGAACACCACTCGTGATTATCCTAGACTTTGAATTTGCTCCTTTCATTGAAACATATTGAGAGCAATTATGAAGGAAGTAATCAAACCAGAGTAATGAAGGTATCGATAAACCAATTGCATTTAGCTTTCCAGGAGCAAATAATGGTCAACCAAATCAAAAGCTTCAGTGAAATCCAGGAAAATTGCCCCTGTAAGTAAGCTCTCGTCAAATCCAAGGGATCACTAACACGTTTGGTAAGAGCTGCACTAGCCGAGAAATGTTTCCTAAATCCTGACAGAAACTGGGAGAGTATACTGTTGGTGTCAAGGTAGCTATATAGTTAATTAAATACTAACTTTCCAAATACGTTGACAACTGAATGTATTAATGCTTTGGGTCTATAACTGTTCAGATCACAATCACATCATTTTCCATGATACTTGGGCAGAGCTAGTTTTAAAAGCTAAATTGAAAAACATTGCATATAATTGACCCAACATGATGAAATATGATGATGGGCTGCATGTTGGTTGCCAGGTCCTCATCACACCCAACCAACCAGTTAAATAACTCTCACTTACCAATCACATGCTCAGACACTGTTTCCTCATAATAACAGTCCTTGTTCCGTGAATCTACACCTCAGTTCCCAAACCAGTCAAAAGAACCAGCTTCCAGCCACTCCACTCTTGTCCTTTCAGCCCTCGTCTCCCACCAAAACAGGCTCCATCACGCTCCAGCCTACCTCCATAAGCCAGCGGCTGGCAACAGCTAACGTGCCACCTCCTCTCTGACACTACTCCTCTGCCTCCTTGTTTGCCCCTGACTCTCCTCAGCTTGCACATGTCACCCTCTGCGTGTGGACTGCCAGCAAACTCTTCTGATTCCCGCTACGCTCCACAAGCGAGATTGACAAGTTGTGTTTTGGATGCTGGTATGCTGAACTAGCATGCTGGTCCAGAACCCAATTAACAGCATCCCATGCTGGACTAGTATTGCATACTAGACCAGCATCCAAAACCCAACACATGCTGTTTTGTCAGCAGTTGGTAGCACTTTCACCTCACAACAAGACGGTTGTATGTGCTCCCCATGCATGTGTGGGTTTTCCTGGGTGATCCGGTTTCCTCCCACAGTCTGAACTCATGCATGTTACATTATTTGAGGTTGCATTGGCAAATCTGTAAAACATGCTAGTAAAGATGGTCTCACCCCTCCCATCAGCTATCGTGCCTGGGCCATGTCCACCTGATATAGGAACACACATTGCCACAGTGAACAAGAGAGCGCTAAACACCAGTCACAGTTGAACCGCTCCGGTTGCCCGTGGAGTCTGTGTTCCTCCAAATATCATCCTCTCTTCTGAGCATCAACATTAATCAATGAGTCAAGTAAGAGACTTCCATGCTTTTGGCAAACACCTACTACAGCAGCAGCTCGGGAGGTAGAGCAGGTTGTCCAGTAATTGGAAGGTTGTAAGTTCAATCCTGTATGAACGTGTGTGTGAATGCATGTGTGAATGGCTGGATGACTGTTTTATGAAGCGCCTTGGGGGGTTGTAGAACCCTAAGAAGGCACAATACAAATACAGGACATTTAACCAGCTCAGTGGCCTAGTAATAGAGTGTCCGCCCTGAGAATGGTAGATCAGGGTTCGATTCCTGGTCGGGTCATACCAAAGACTTTGAAAGCATGGGACCCAATGCCTCCCTGCATAACACTCAGCATTAAGGGGTTGGATTGGGGGGGTTAAACCACCAAATATTTCCCGAGCGAGGCTGTGTCTGCAGCTCACCGCTCCCCCAGGGGATGGGTCAAATGCGGAGAACAAATTTCACACACACATCAGTGTGTGTGACAACTAATGGGACTTTATCTTTACCATTTTACAGTTTTCTACCAAGCCGTAAAGTGTTTGGATTGACTCTTCTTATGTCACTGAACCCATGTTTAATTATTCATCCACACCCTTTCCCTGTACCATTTCTACATATATTTAAAACAGTGTGTGTGTGAGTGTGTAGGTGGTATTTAACAATATTAGATGAGATGCTGATGGTGCAGAACTACTTGTTGCATCTAAAACGATCTGCTTTCAGCCACAGTGAAGTCTTTCGCTGTTTCACTGAGCTACATTATTTCGGCACACTGTCTTGTAGTGCTTTGTGCTGATGCAGAAGACAGTATCAAACATAATATCCATCCATTTTCATCCGCTTATCTGGAGTCAGGTCGCGGGGGCAGTAGCCTAAGGCGAGAGGCCCAGACTTCCCTCTCCTCAGCCACTTGGGCCAGCTCCTCCGGGGGAATCCCAAGGCGTTGCCTGGCCAGGTGAGAGACATAGCCCCTCCACCGTGTCCTGGGTCTACCTTTAGGTCTCCTCCCGGTTGGACGTGCCCGGAAAACCTCACCAGGGAGGTGTCCAGGAGGCATCCTGACCAGATGCCCGAGCCACCTCAACTGGCTCCTCTCGATGTGGAGGAGCAGCGGGTCTACTCCGAGCCCCTCCCGGATGACCGAGCTTCTCACCCTATCTCTAAGGGAGAGCCCAGCCACTCTGCGGAGAAAACTCATTTCACCCGCTTGTATCCGTGATCTCGTTCTTTCGGTCACTACTCAAAGCTCATGACCATAGGGGAGGGTAGGAGCGTAGATCGACCGGTAAATCGAGAGCTTCACCTTCTGACTCAGCTCTCTCTTCACCACAACAGACCGGCACTACGCCCTCATCACTGCAGATGCATCACCAATCCTCCTATCGATCTCACGCTCCAGTCTTCCTTCACTCGTGAACAAGACACCGAGATACTTAAACTCCTCCACTTGGGGCAGGACCTCATCCCAGACCCGGAGGAGGCATTCTACCCTTTTCCAAATCAAGACCATGGTCTCAGATTTAGAGGAGCTGATTCTCATCCCAGCTGCTTCACACTCGGCTGCGAACCACTCCAGCGAAAGCTGAAGATCACATTCTGATGAAGCCAACAGGACCACATCATCTGCAAAAAGCAGAGACCTGATCCTCAGGCCACCAAAACGGATGCCCTCCACACTTTGGCTGCACCTAGAAATCCTGTCCATAAAGGTTATGAACAGAATCGGTGACAAAGGGCAGCCTTGGCGGAGCCCAACTTTCACTGTGAACGAGCCCGACTTACTCAAACATAATATATTAAAAATAATATTTTCAGTTTTCATCATTAAAATATCTATTTGTGTACACGAGCATGAGAATCACAGATAAATGAATCACTGCCGCAGGACAGAGTAGCATACCTTTGAAAGTTTAAATGGAGACGTGTCAAGGTGAGTTCTTATTTCCTTATCTGCAAATCAAATGTGTTTTGATACACACATACACTGTTTGATAAATCTGGATTTGCTGATGTGTACATCAGTCCTTGTGCATGAGGCAGAATGATTTGAAGAGTTATGCTGCAGCAATACATGTGTATAAAAAGCCTCCATCCTAAATCTGTGATGCTGCTCGAGTACAGCTCATAAGATGTGAGAGGCTGTCTGCAGTGCTGTGAGCTTTCTCTGCAGCAACTGCTGAGGTATAGGTGGAACCACAGGGGAGCTGCACAAGTAATTTATTGCCACTGCAGATGTACAAACAGTCAGGATGCATCAATCTTGCATGCTTTCCTGAAAACACAGCAGGCCCTGGTAAAGTCTGAAGATGCCCTTTAATCAGGCATTTAAACTTCTTTTTTATATCACAGTGAGCAATTGTGTTTCTTTTTTTATTCTAGCAATCCACAGATCTTACTCTAAACACCAGCTTGTAGTTTATCAGCACTTAAAAATCTGTGTATTTTTGGTTGCCTGACTAATCTTCAATCAGAAAGAGTCTTGTTGCACAGAAAATCTGAACATTTATGTGATTGGACAGACATGCAATAAAATTGTGAGCAGGCTTTTTGCCAGAAGTGTAAGTGGCTCACAGTATTGCGGTGCGTCTCAATTTGCCCATCGTTCCACACAGCTTGTCCTGTGAGGTCATAAAATCACTGCAGAAATGAAACACTATCTATGATTTCAGCAGTCCATATGATAACAAGCAAGAGGAAAGATAGTAGCATGTATCCATGAAAGCCCCAGGTTTATTTTGTGTTCTGTTTACCTCAGCTGCAGAGGCGGCACTGTTTAAACAACAGGAAACCTGCACATGACTTTTATTTAGAACGTTTGTAGATATTTTACCCTCCCCTAGTGTTTTACTTCCTGTCTGGCCCAATCTGAACTGCTGAGCTTGATGCGTTCTGGAATAGTAGAGTATAAAAACAAACTTGAATACTTGAATGGTAAATGGCCAGTACTTGCTATATATATATATATATATATATATATATATATATATATATATATATATATATATATATATACATATATTTATATACAGTATATATATATATACCTACACATATATATATATATTTTTTTTTATATATGTATGTATATATAGCACCCTCTAGGGTTCTATAACCCCCCAAGGTGCCTTAGATCACAACAGTCATTCACCCACACATGCACACACGTGCACACAGGCTGGCAGTGATGTAAGTTTAATGTAGCAACAACTGACAGAGGCAATGCAGCCACACACACCAGGCACTGCCAGTTCCCATCGACCACCACCACCAGGCAGGGCAGGTTAAGTGTTTGGCCCAAATGCAATAGACTAAGGGGTGAACCAACCGGCAACCCTCGGGTTATGGGGTGGGCACTTGCTGCTGTCGCTCAAGAACACCTTGACTGTGCCTGAGGGGAAAAACTAGAGTAGAAGGCTTTTTTACTTCATGCATGCATCTGGATGGTTATCTTTTCTAACATACTACTATCTCATCTAAGTGCTATCCAGTTTGATCATTTACAAGACTCTTGAACATATTCGCAAGTGTATGCGTGGCTCTTAGGCTGAGTGTGTAGCCCATAGCATATTATTTGTCTTCGCTGTAAAGCCTGCACAGCTGATTTAGAGCAGCTCTAAACATCAGCAGTTTAAATCAGAATGTGAGATCATAACCAGACTGAAGTTAAAGTCTATGAGGCCAGAACAGTCTCAATAAGAATTAAGTCACACAACGTTTTCCACAAATGCACACGTTCATTCGGAAATCCGTTCTGGCCTCATACAAGTCCCATTAGTCATCATTACACTCTGGTAAAATTACATCTAATTTGACCCATCCCCATGGGGAGAGGTAAGCTGCAGCTGTGACTGTGCTCAGGAACCATTGTGTGCTTTAACGCCCCCAATCCAGTGCCAACCACAGCCTTATGTTATGAGTAAAATGCCCAAGTCCATCTTTGGTGTGTTCTTACTGTGTTTAGTTTCTAATTCCATTTTTGGTTCTTTTTAAAACACAGGAAAGGTTATTCTTTACCTTGCTGACGTTTCATTTGCCGACTGAAAAACATCCTCAGAGCTGATGCTGATAGTGGCATCACTACCTTACCATACATCAAAGGCATAACAGAAAAATTAAGAGCAACAATGAAAAAACACAACATAAACACACCAACAAAACCATACACAACAGTTAAAAACAGACTAGTACACCCAAAAAACAAGATGCCAGCTGGACTTAAATGTGGAGTCGTTTACGAAATCCCATGCAAACTCTGCAATAAAACATACATAGGAGAAACCGGACGCCAAAATAAAACAAAAGATGGGTAAAAGAAGCTGTAGAGATAAGGAGACGTGGATGCGGGACTATGAACAGAGACAATGGGGTCTACACATTGGATCGTGCATGGGACTGCATCATCGGAGAGGGGAGAGCGGGCAGCAGAGGGCGACAACGTCCTCTGCTGCCCGCGGATAAACGGAGTAGGAAGTGGCACCACCATCAGCATCAGCGAGGAGGATGTTTGCAGTCAGCAAATTAAACGTCAGCAAGGTAAAGAAAAACATTTCCTGTGTTTTAAAAAGAACCAAAAATGCCCAAGTCCATGGTGAGAGCACCATGTGAGCACCTGTGTGCGTACATGCCCTTGTGTATATAAGGTTACTCTATAGGAGTGTTCAATAGTGAGTGTGAGGGGCCACAGACCTGCCCCTAAAGATGCGGTAGATGATTCTACTGCACTCTCCCCGTGCACTGTCCTCTATGCCTGTACTCTATTTCTAGTTACCTCTGACAGAGCCTGACTGGTGTTCTTCCTTGTAAGAAGTTTATTGTTAGCCTCAAGGGTAACTGCCTTGTTACGTTCTCCTTTGTAAATCTCTTCAGATAAAAGTGTCTGCCAAATGCATAAAATGAACATCCGATAGTTGAAGCAGGTGAGAACACAGCGTGCAGCTGCCTTCACAGTGGCTGTTTTCAGCTGGATTCATTAACATGGTTTAAACACTGTTTATAAACACGGCCATGTCTCCAACATAACCAGCTGGTGTGTATGGATCCTAGCAGGGACCATTGTGTTTACAGCACAAACCCATGCTTTTGAAACCCCCCAGGGCAACTACACGCCGGCCCAGTGCCATGTCATGCAACGCATGTGAGTTTGTTTGCTGATCTGGCCTAATAGTTAATGCTTTTGCAGAGGAGAACACATTTAAAAGCCCCTTCTAGCAGCACCATTAAACAACTGGCCATGATGGTGATGAGAAATGTCACAGCGTCTTCTGCCTCCTGCATGTCTCCTCATCAGAAAACAAATGCTGCCCTTTAACGGAGACATCCTCGAGGTTTTTGTCTCTTCTTCGGTTATTTGCCACCCCCCACCCCCACCCCCACCCCCCACCCCCACCCCCACCCCCCCATTACCCAACGGTGAGGAAAAATCCTGTGCTGTGTGGTCGTTATTATGCAGAAGAGTGAGGCGTTAATAGAAGAAAAGAGACGCGGCAGACATTTCTTTGAGCTACTGATGAACAAATTGCTGCTGTCAAAAGACTGGGAAAGTGCTCATGCTTCACCGAGCACTGGGAGACACAAAACCTGTAGCAAAGCACACAGAGGGTCATGTTAAGTCTGAAACTGCAATTCATCAAGGATGAAAAGTAATGTGTATATTTAAATTTAAATCAGATTTGGGTGGGTACAAACAGATTAAAACAGGATTACAGGGATTTTCTTTCAGTTTAAAGGTGAGCATTTGCTTGAAACGCCCTCTGATTTTCATGACTCCAAAGAGAACAATTAAAAACAACAGAAGCAGAACCCTGAGGCCGCCTGCTCACATAGTGTTTGCCGTTCAGTACCAGTTCTGTTTGAAACCAGCACTTAGGACTGATTAGACCCACTTTGTAGCCAGAAACCTGTCCAGCCAGCAAAGCCTTAAGTTAGCAGCGATCCCCAACTCCCTTTCCCGAGGACCTGTGTTCAGCATGTTTTAGTTGTTTCCCTAATCCAACACACCTGTTCAGCAGCTCGTCAGGCTCTGCAGAAGCCTGTTAACCACCTGCTGATTAAAACCAGGTGTGTTGATGCAGAGAAAACAGAAAAACATGCTGGAAACCGACCCTTGGGGAATCTGATGAATTTGGTTCTACAGCCTATATCAGTACTCCTGCAGAAGATAGACGGGTACCAGATAGCGTCTACACTTGTCCAGACAATGGAATGTTAAATGGTGTAGATAGTGGACTGGTGTCTTTAATGTTCCACACAGTGGACATGTATCTATAGACCCTTCTAATATTGTTGTTTATGTGGCAGAGAGGAGTAAACTGCTCCACCTGTTGCCACTTCCCCTTGATTATGGAGCCAGCCAATCAGGGCCCTGGTGACCTACTTTAAAAGGTTCACCAGGGCAGGTGTGTTTAGGCTTCTGATTGCTGTCACTTCATCAGGTTTTTAGTTACTGCAATCCCATCATCATTATTATCATCATCATCATCATCATCATTATCATCATCATCATCATCATCATCATCATCGGGTGACTACTCCTTCCCTTCCACAAGCTGAAGGGGATGACAGAGCTTGGGCCTTCTCTGTCCGCCCTAAGTAGTGCATAAGGAGAGGGCACAATGAGGAGCAGCCAGCTTGGGGCAACACACATGGAGCCAATGGTGGAGGTGCATACTGGGCCGAAAGAGCCACCGTGGCAGGCTAGAATGGTGCTGGGATGTCTGATGGACAGCGAGCTATCGGTATTGATCTTCTGGAGATGTGAGACCAAAAGGGGCTCTGTTGTGGCCACAACCCGAACAGCTGGGAGTGGCTTGGCAGGCAGGCATTCGAGTGGGCCATCAACGCATAGTAATAGGGTGGACGACCAACATTCCTCCACTCACAGGACTGCCTCCACGACAGCAACAAGGACTACATTTAATGCCTCTTTTAATCTGTATAGTTTTAAATGTGTCTTATCCTTTCATTCCCAGTTGGAGGCTGCCGGTGGTTGGTGCACCTCCCCTCCCCTGGTGTGGCCTACATCTCTCCCTAATGTGGAGTGTGGTTTGCCGTGGTGGGATTGTGTGTTTTAGTCTGTGTGCAGTGTTTCACGGGTGTCCGGTGGCGGTGGGGGGCCCACTGCTCCTCTTTAGTTTATTCACTACCTGGTAAGATCCAGCTGTGGTTAATTTTATTAAATTCTCATGGATCAAGAGACATTGTAAACTTTCTTTTATTTTGTAAATAAAACTTAAAGATCAAAACTACATCATCTTTAAACTTCTTGGGTGAATGGGCCTACAGGATTAAGGGCATAGCGATTCCTAGGGTGTCGTGCCCTAGGTAGTATAACGTCCAGCAATGGTCAGTTTTTAGGTACAGTTTGACCATTCAACATCTGGTCGAAAAGGAGACACAAGACTGCATGTGTCCCCTTTAAATTTGCCTGCCTTCATCCCATCAGCTGGAGCTCAGAGTCTCTGCAGCCCTGAACACAGCGTAGCGACAAATATAGATTTGAAATGTGGCGTAGATTTATCTTGTTTATTATATTAATGAATCGGGGCACCAACAGTTTTTGGATTTGGACCGTTGGATTTAATATCTATATCTTCGCAATGTAATCAGTCTCAGAGTTAACATCACAAATTAATCTAAAGGATGAATTCTTGACAGAATGCGCTGATTATTCTCGAGAATTCCTAGACAATGATCAGGCGTTATTTACATTTTGTGAGTTTATTACAAACATCAGTTAAGGCATGGACAAAAGGACCAAACACAGCTTATCGTTTCAGGCATGGAATTAAGACAATTGTTAACCCAAAGCTTTATGGCAGTGATATGGTATAACTGATTTGTAATAAAGTGGAAATTTGGTGACACATAGGATTTTAGTAACTATTAGGAATAATTTCTGAAAGGAGAACAAAGGGAGGGTGTGTTTGTGGTATGGTGTGTGTGTGTGTGTGTGTGTGTGTGTGTGTGTGTGTGTGTGTGTGTGTGCGTGTGTGTGTGTGTGCGTGTGTGGCTCATTATGGCAGAAGAAGGAAGGGGTTCTTGAAGGTTAAACGTGAATTTGCGATTGAAATAAAACACGCCATAAAGAAATGGACTAATCTGAATTCACTAATCTGGCTTAGCACAAAAGTCAGTCAGATGAGATGCTTCATCGACCTTTTTCCATCGCCAAAGAGGTGTCCTGTGGGCTGGTTCAGCCAGGTCCAGAAGCTTGAATGCGGCCTTCAGGGGCCGTAGGACTTTGTGGCACCTCAGCTTAGGTCAGCGGTGTCTGTGGTGTATAGAAGGAGGTGCTCTCCCGTAGTGGCTTGACTCAAGGTTCCTTCACTTCAGCGGCCTCGAAACGTGGAATTCAGATCGCGGGCCCAAATTATCCCAAACAGAGCCAAATCATCAAACTGTTCCAAATTGCTTTTACTCTTAATGTGAGATCTCGACCGAACACGCAGACTCCCGGTTTCACGTAGGAAGTCAAAACAAAACAAATAGAGTTGCTTCTAAGTTTTACCGTAACTTTTGAGAGGTAATTACTTGACAACTGTAAAGCGCCGGGTTCTGCTAGGTCAGATGGAAACAGCCCGCAGGGATTAGTGCTTAAGGCATCCTTTTCTCTTTTTCTCCTCCCTCTACAAGGTCTGAACTCTGGTTTTTATAAACTTCTTGGTCACACCCACATGTATTTCACTCATTAACCACTTGATGGCACGGTGGCTCTTTCATATAACCCAGTCTTACAACCATGAGAGATTAATGCTCACAATTGTAACAAAGTTATTCCAAATAAGGCCTCAAAAAGTATTACTTTAAACAGAAAATAACTAACTTCAGGTCTTAAGCCTGACTGTATCACTTTTATCATGGTTTTGAACTGGTGAAACACAATGGCAGAAATTTAACATGAAAGAAAAAAACACAGCACAAGCAGTTTAGGTTTGTAACTGATAAAAGTTTAAAGATTTACTTGGAACACCTTGAATTTTAATGGTGAACAACCTAAAACACATTTTGACTTTGGATGAACGGAAAAATACCAGGGTTTGTATAAAGACTAAATCCAGGAATCTTCCAGAATGACCCTTGAGAAATGTTACGAGCACCTGGCCTTGGGGAGAGTCAGTTCTTGGCAGGTTGAGGTAAGACAGACCAAGTCCTGATAATGTCCGGCTTCTCGATTGCTTAAGGAGGGAAACAAACAAGTCACTTGGTAAAATTTACGTTCCTGGGAGAAAATGTAGGAGATAGCCAAATGTTCGAAAATGGTATCTTGGAATTTATACGATTGTTGGCCAGTTTCAAATTCCCCCTTTTTTTCTGTTAAGTGTGAAAGAAACCTTTGTGTGAAAATGTTATTGTTCTTCTTTGTGTAAATCCAAACAAAGTTAATCTGAGGATATAAAATGTGGATTTCCGCTATAACAGATAACGAATTGTCAGACAATAATGATCTCTCCTCAAGGTCCAGTCTTTCAGGATTCTTCATGCCTCCATATAAGGAACACTCACAGCCTGGATTAGTTCCTAAATCAAAGAATGATTTCCTAAATCAGATATGAACTTCTACAACTTATAAGCTAGATAATCATTAAATAAACGTTTGTTTATTGCTACTTATAATAATTATAATATAACGAATGTTTCATTAATCTGTGCTGAATGATAGAAGTGTGAAATGAATGTTATGTTATGATTACAGTGATTGAAATATGTTTCAGCATGTTTATATGACTAGGTCATAACCGTTTGTACTCAAACAAAAACAAAGTAAAGTTAAGTTAAACTCAAGACACATAGTCCTTTACCCAGATCAGAGCATCCGGTATCAAAGAAGGCGTGTGTTTCTGAGATTCTTGGTAATATTCCTCAAACTTGTCAACCTCTGGTTGGCTACACAAATCATAACATGAGAACATTAAAACCAGATTACTCTGGTGATTCAGCAGTTCTAGAGAAAGCTTCAGACCGGCCATCTGAAGCAAAACCCTCTTTAACCCATCAAAGCTTTTGACATGTCGTCAAAACCTTTTTGCACCTGCATACCTGATACAGCAACAGTTCCTGCTGCAGAATGAGCTGATATTGCTCCGACTCCTTAAAGAGTCCCAGATGCGCGGCTCCATCCATCTGACGTGACCGAGACATCTGTGGCCTGAAGAGTCGGTGCCACGGTATTCTACAGCCCTCCGGTGCCAGAGGTCATCCGACCTCTCTGACCTTCAGATCCACCAAGAGGGTGTCCGAAAATGGGTACAGTAGACACACAGATAGTGTCTGATGTGCTTTTGATAATAATCAACTTCAAAGCTTAACGCAAACCAAATTATTTTACATCTAGAACTCAGCTCTCCTAGACACACAAGTTCTGATAAAATGGAATTTACACATAGTTTCGTACATCACATCTAGCTCCATTCACTCACAGAAAATGCTAGTTAACCTGTCATGTTTTAATTGTTTGTAAAATGAATTCTTACTTTAATAAACCTGACTCTTTTCTGAATCAAAACAAAGTGTGTACAATCCCTTAATAAATAAAGAAGCCAACACAGTAAAGAGCAAGCAGGGTTGATATTCTATATTTTGATAGAGTATCACAGCTTATTGGTCATAAGTAGAGGTAATATATATTGAGCTCTTAAAGCACTCAGTTTCCTAAACCCTACAGTGGCATTGTTGGGTTTCTCTATAAATTCACATTTACATCCACACACTGCTGGGGGGCAAAATGACTCTGCAGCTGCTATCCAGACCTGTATCTCTGCGATTTAAGCTAACAAAATAAAACCTATGGAAGTACATAATAGTATTTTAGATCAGCTAATTCATCTTTGTACTGATGTAAAACGTACATCATAAAACAGACTGTTGGGGCTTTAAATATCCCTGCAACCTCAGGATCAAATCAACAAACAATGGGAGCCAGAGCTAGTTTTACTCTGCAGAGGAGTGCAGTGGAACTCTCACACTCGCACTGAGTTCCCACTTCCTCGTGCAGTCCTTTTATTGACAGAGAGGTTTATTTGCATAAGCAGTTGTCAGGGCATTGCCTGCACTCAAAAAGAAAAATAACTCTCTATATGGTAATGGAACAAAACATGTGAGGGTATGTAACTGTGATGGTATGGTATCTGTAAAACAAAAAAAAAGTCCTGTTTACTAAGAGAGTCCTGTTTACCTGTTTACTAGGAAAGTCCTGTTTACTGGCATGCTCATAGTTTCATGTGAGACTTATACAGCATAATAACCTGTAACTGAGGTAACTGTAGAACCTCATCTGTGTTTGAACCATTTTGACCCAGTTGAACTTTCAGAGTTATCAAAAAATATTGGTTTCATCCAAACCTGATCCCAACCAAATTATTTAAAGATGCATTTCCTTTGGTTACTGCCCCCATTCTAGATAGTCAACTTATCCTTACTAAATGGATGCATACCACAGGATTTTAAGGTTGCTGTAATCAAAACTTTACTTAAGAAGGCTTCTCTGGATCCAGATGACCCAATGAATTATAGACCAATATCTAACCTTCCATTTTTATCTAAGGTCTTTGAGAAAATAGTGGCCATCCAAATATGTGAGCATTTAAACACTAATGATCTGTTTGAGGAATTTCAGTCTGGTTTTAGGGAGTATCACAGCACTGAAACTGCATTAGTGAGAGTTACAAATGATATTCTTATGGCCTCAGATAAGAATCTTGTGTCTGTTCTAGTCTTGTTAGATCTCAGTGCTGCCTTTGACACAGTAGATCACAATGTTCTTTTAGAAAGACTTGAACATGTTGTAGGGATCAAAGGAACAGCGTTATGCTGATTTAAATCCTACCTGTCTGATAGATTTCATTTTGTGAATGTACATGACAAATCTTCTTCATACTCCAGGGTTACTTGTGGAGTACCACAGGGTTCAGTGCTTGGACCAATTCTTTTTACTATGTATATGCTCCCAATTGGTAAAATCATTAGAACACATGGAATAAACTTCCACTGTTACGCTGACGATACTCAGTTATATCTATCCATTAACCCTGATGAACCTAATCGGTTAGTTATATTACAGGCTTGTCTTGAAGACATAAAAAATTGGGATGAAAGGAAGTGCTTTTTTAACCCTCTGATGCATGAATTATGAAATCTTCAGCCATGATTTTTTAAACATTTTTTTTCATTCATCTTTAGGTGTGAATGAAACAAATTTCATATTTACATATTTTTTGTAACATTTAATTTACACATAGTTTATTTCATGTCCACCTCAGTGGACAGCGTGCATTCTGAACATGAAATATGTTGGCTTGACTTACTGACGTCGAAATGCAGGGGCTCAAATGCAATAAAGTCTTCAATAGCTTTGCTTAATAGCAAAATAAATAAATAACAATTTTGAGTACCTGTCCACTGTAGTGACCATTATGCATCAAAGGGTTAAAACAAATAAAAGAAAATCCACAAACTGGCACAGCATTGCTGAAGCCGTCAATGCTGAGTTCTTCAGAGATCTGTGGCGGATATAAAAAAAATTATCCTATCAGGATTCGATTCACAGACTCCCGGGTGAAAGTCACGTGTGCTAACCAGTCAGCCAAACAGAGATCTCTCCTGTTCAAGTAGCCAGGGCACAATATCAATCGGGTCACAGTGACAGGACACACACACTGTCACAGACACATGACATTCTGTCTCAATCTGTCCCCTGCTCATTTTCTGCATTCTGTATACTGCACTTCAGGCTGTGTGTGGGTGGCTGGGTGGGGGGTGGGGGGGTCTTGTTCTGTGTGAAAACGAAGCAGTACAAGTGATAATGCTGCAGGATTTCATAATTTTATCCTTCTCAGCAGCAGCACTACAGGTGCTCCCCATGTCCAAAATGTGCGTAAGCCAGGTCCTTAGTCAACTTAAAGTTGCGCACATTTTTCTGCTAAGTTTTCTTTCATAAATCCCAAAGTTTGCGTGGAAAGTTGCTTACGCAGTTTTCCAACCCCGTTTTGTGCGCAAGCAAGCTTGATAAATGAGGTTCCTGATCTTTCTGAAACTGCTAACGAGCTGTAGGGACCAGCACGGGTATATCTGCAATTATTCTATTAACATGCCTGCACTTTACACAGCTAATGAAGGTGTAACCAGATCTCTTCTGCTTTGAGCGGGTTAATGCTGAAGGATCGCCATGACAGTTTATCTTTGTAGATGAACAGATTGTTTAGCACCGTGAACAGAAACCCAAACGAACGCCATTAGAAGCTGCACGTTGCAAGTCCTCTCCCACAACGCAAGAACAAATGCTTAGATCTCTGGAGGGTCAGACCATTTATACATAAGTAACTTTTATATATTTGTCATACCTGACAGGCCCAGCAAACACAAAACTAATGACATTAAAGGCTGCCCGCTCCAACTCCAGTAACACATCTTATGTAATTATATGAAAAGAAACTAATTTAACCCGGTTAGAAAAGCATACAAGTCCTTAAGTAGCTAAAACTTGCTCGTGTCTGAACATGTGAGGCAGATACTTGACGTCTTTATTCTGTCATGAGACTTCATCGTCCACTAAAACTCTCTTCATGGCTTTTAACCATTGCCTTAAGCATATTTTATCAGCTAAAACCTGTAAAATGTTATGTTACCATCCTTCTTTCATCTATCTGTGCAGCTTACAGTGCTGCATGTGTTCACCATGCTGATGTGTTTATTTCACCGCTATTTAGCTCAGTTTATTGACAACTGACAAAAACTACTGTGGCCAAAAGGCGTGTGCTGTCTTTTTAACCTCCGGCCAGGAGCTGGGTGGCGGGGGCTTGGGCGCGTGACATCACATGTCAAGGGGTCCATACTAATCCAAACAGCAGACCAGTTTTTCCCCAACCTCATCTGGTCGAGGCAGAACCAGTCTGGGTACAGCGTTGGCAGAGGACTTAACCCACTTCACCCTCCTTACCTGCTGCTGGTGGTGCCACTGCTCAGCAGCCTCTCCTCTGTCAGTGCATCCCAGAACAGCTGTGGCTACAGTGTAGCTCATCACCACCGGCCAGCCAATGTGTGTGTGTGTGTGTGTGTGTGTGTGTGTGTGTGTGTGTGTGTGCGCTATTTGAATGACTGTTGTTTTATAAAGTGTCTTGGGGGGTTGTAGAACCCTAGAAAGCGCTATGTCGAATACAGGCCGTTTACCACTTGGATGAATAAGGGCTGGACCACAGCTGGATAAACAGCTGGAAGTGGACTGATCGGATTTTAGTGAAGTGTCTAAATATCAGAGATAAGCCAAGAGAAAAAAACACACTTTTCTTTTTTCATGAAGAACAAAAAGGAAAACGAGGAAAAAAGAAGGATGCAAAGCATTGTGGGGAGGAGCTACAGGGAGGCGGTGATGGTGCTCACAGCTTGTGGTGTGAAAAAAGCCCTCCCAGCTGTGACTTATTAAAGAGCATTTCAGGGAGATTTAGATGAAGTTGGATCCAACAGTAGCTTGTGATTAATATCAAACACTTACTTTAATTATTGAGTCCATCATCAAAGCAGACAGAGTAGCTTCGATTTAGGTTGCTCTCTTTCATTTGCATTTTAATTTCACTTTCATGATCAAACTGTTGAAATGTTCCCGAAATCTGATAAAGAATTACCAAGTAGTGTTATGTTTTGTATTTTTAATTGGCACAAACACTAAAATGTCCAAACTGAACTCTACAGTTGTAAATAATTCACAATGGAACAACTCAAGAGCATGTAAAATAAAAGTACAGTAAATCATTAAAGATGGTTTTAACATCAACAGACAACACACTTCCATTTTTACTGGCTCTTTGAACTTCAGAGGCTTCAGGAGTCAGTCTGAGTTAGTTTCTTATCAAAGGCCAGGATGGATATTGATTTAAAACCATAGTCGTTATTCAACCATATGAGCAGTGGGCTCATGGTCTGCAGGATGCAGCCAACTGCCAAAGGCTCAGGTCTTC
Source organism: Nothobranchius furzeri (assembly GCF_043380555.1). Taxonomy (NCBI): domain Eukaryota; kingdom Metazoa; phylum Chordata; class Actinopteri; order Cyprinodontiformes; family Nothobranchiidae; genus Nothobranchius; species Nothobranchius furzeri. The sequence continues at coordinate 80,648,002 of NC_091743.1, forward strand.
AGGCTAGTAACACCCATAGATTATATATTACATGGGTGAACCCTCTGTGCCGTCACCCAAGCATATCTGAGCAGCTGAATATGAGCCCAATGGGCAGTTCCCACCACTTCCATCTTGGTTGCGTCATGTGCCTCATCTTTGCTGGAAGACGCAAAGTGCAGCTGAGAGTGGGACTGTGAGGTTGAAGCCAGACCTGACCCGGTTCTGAACTGGTGCTGAGTCCGGTTCTCATTAGAACATGTCTGATTCTGGACACTGAGTTAGCTCTGAGAGCAGTGAGCTCACTCACCAGCCATGTTATAAAGCACATATATTAGACAGTTTATTTTGTACACGATCTAAGTTACTAAGCACCCACAACAATGTGATGTTAATATTTTTTTTTCAGGTTAAATCTGCCCGAGACTGATGTAACCTTCCACCAGCCTGCACCGGTCCAGGCAAAAAGCCTTGCAGGTGAGTTATTTTTAACCGTTTGTCTTTCTTTACTTTCTAGATTTAACAATACATCATTATTTTAGCCTATTGTTAAACACGTTGCTGCTCTTAAAAACAACTATAAACATACTTGCTGTTTCTTTATATTTCACATGGCCTCCCAGCAGGAGTCTTGAGTGACACTGGGACCATGATGGGAATTCCACCCAGAGCAGCTTCTACACTCCTGAACAGACCCAGGTGTGGTGGAGAGCTTCTGAGCATCTTTCATCTGAATGACTGTACAAGCTCTATGAACTGTTCTAGGTAAAAAAAAAAAATCTGTTTTTTCCTTACATCTCACCCTGGCTGGTCACCACTGGAGAAGAGTAGCTTTCCAGACTCACACTAGCATCCCGTTTTACCTCAGGGCCTCATGATCTAACAGAAAACCCGTAGCTCCATCCTCACTCTGCTCTCCACATGTTTCTCATCTCTGGAAGCGACCTCCCACAACACTGTGATGTTACATATATATATATATATATTATTTTTTTTCAGGCTAAATGAACCCAAGTAATCTGCTGTCAGACTGATTGTTGCAGCTACAAATGGTCCAGACTGACATGAAGCCTTGCAGGTGTAGTAAAGGTGAGCTGTTTTTAATCATCATGTAATCTTCATTACAGCCTTTGAGTTTTAACATTAACTATGTTTTTGTTTCATAGCTTTTTGTTACACGTGTGTTGCTGCTGTGAGCTTGGAGCTAGATTACCTCATGACATCATGAAGGAGACTTCTGATTCTGGCCCTGTGACACTTGGTGACGTGTGAGCTGATTCACCTGGTAAATAACTTTGACATTAAATATTTTGTTTTTTGCTATCAAAAGTAAATTATGTAATAACCAGCATTATTGTAGGACACAACTAAATATGGACACTACACCATGAGGCAGGCACACGTTAATAACTCTGTAAGAGCACATGAGCTGAGCAACATCACAGATTATTATTATTATTATTATTATTATTATTATTATTATTATTATTATTATTATTATTATTATTGTTGTACACTGTCCTGGATTTTTCTTTCTGCATCTCATCATCAGCCTGGCTGATCACCTGATAACTCCGGTCATCTGGTTGTGACAGCATGAGGATGTCCTCACTCACCTGTAACCTATCAGCTCATCTGGCAGAATAGAGAGAAGAGACAACACCACACCTCCTGTTCCTGGAAAGCCTTCAGGCATCCTTCGATGACTGAGAACCTCCATCAGCTCTGTCTCCTGTCTGCCTACAATTATCATAATAAATATTGTGTTTGACAAGTTTTTTGTGCTGCCAAATGCCTAATTTTGATTCCAGTTATTATATTTTAATGGCTATTTATAAATTGCATTAATTGAATTATCACATTGTTGCACATTTAATTAGCTCTATGGTGATGAATTAAACTAACACATCACTGTTAAAAGCTCGTTTTAAATTCAAGTGTGTTTAAATATTTATGGACATGAACAAATATAGGAAATGTATAAATTGAGATTTATTTAATTATCTGAGACAGATATTGCATGAATGCAGCCAAAACCCGGATTAGTGTTAATTTTCATGAGGATTTAACATGATCACATAGAAAAACACAGCGGTAGCTAAGGAGGTAGGGCGGGATGTCCAGTAATCGGGAGGTTGTAGATTTAAACCCGGCTCCAACCAGAGAATGCTTGGGCAAGAAACCCAACCCACGTTGCTTCCTGCTGGTGGTTGGAGGAACCGGTGGTGTCGGTGCTCGGTATGCCTCACCTCCATCACTGTGTACTGTGGCTACATAGTAGCTTGTCATCACCAGTGTGTGAATGGGTGAATTACTGATTATGTTGTGAAGGGCCTTGGGGGGTTGTAGAACCCTAAAAAGAAGGTGCTGTACAAACAGCCCATTTACCATTTCAAAAGCTCTAAAAAGTACATTTTCCATGATTTGGCTCCTTTTATGCACTGATAATGTTGTTTGTACCTTAATTAACACGTTGTATTTACATGTGTTAAAAACTCTTCAAAACAAATTATGATAATAAACTCTCATAGCATATTATCCTAATTCAGGCGGGATGTGGCCTGTGGTACGCAAGTCTGGACCTGTCCGCCCACTAACAGGCAGATTTGACTCAGCCCAACCCAGTAAGGAGGTCCACGTGTAATCAGAACCATCACACACCAATCACTTCTTCAGCTGTGAAAACTAATCTTAACTGAAGCTCCAAACCTTCATTGCAGACACTAATTTGTCTCACACCAGAAGGTTTAACAGTTCGTCCACAGCTGTAAACAGTAAACATTCAGAAATGGAACAAATAACACAAAAACGGCAGGAATAAACAGAGTCCAGTGTGCCAAAGAAGAGTCTTATTAAGGGTGATGATAGCGGGCATGCATCTGCACAAAGAATGCTAATGTGGAGCAGCAGTTTCGAGTCAAAGCACTGAAAATAAAAGTAAAACAAGGAACTTTTCTGTCAGGATGATGAATAAACTGGATGTTTGTGTTAAACAGCAACATAGCTCTCTAAACTGTTTGTGTGTGTTTTTGGAGGGGAAGCTTAAACTCAGCATGATCAGAAAAAATCACCAGATCACACGCCTCCCATCCTCCATGCTGGTTGGTTTACACCATGTTTAGGAGCAGAGTGTGTGTTTAACAGTAACGTGCATTCGCCCTTTGTGCTTGCCAGGGTTTGAGTGTTATTTGAGCTTTGGGGGTGTTAATTAGCTGCTCCCGCTGGTAAGCAGGTCTCTCTTTGTTATAGTTACAGATGTTTATTTCTTTTTCAGAGACTCAATTTAGCCTTTATTTGGCCTGTGGGGGGAAACCGGAGCAGTCTGGAGAAACCCCACGCATGTGGAGAACAAATTAGCACCGCACAGAAAAGCAGCGGCCGGCATTTGAACCAGCAACCTTCTTGCCGCGAGGCAACAGTGCTACCAGCTGCTTTGCCATGCAGCCGTGTCAGATGAAGTGTCCTAAAAATTTTTAAAGTAAAAGCAGAAGTATTCTTTGCAGCACAGTATCTCAGTGGGAATTATAAATAATACATAGAATGTGGAAAGCGAAGGAGAAACTCTCCAAAAACAGTTTGTAACACATTAGAGCTGCTGCCCCTGCCCTACCCCCCCATCCCGTGAGTGATGTCATCCCAGGATGCAAGTGCAGGAGTTAAGGTGCATTTTAGAAAGAGGAAGTCGGAGGCCATGTTTAATGAGGGAGTCAGAGTCATCAAAGTCCATCTGGAGCTACACAGGTTTAGAACTTCACACAGGTCAGGTGTTAAAGGTGATCTGGGTGGTGTAAGATAAAAAACATGAAGCAGACGGCAAATCCCAGGAGAGCATCTGGACAAGTTCAGGACCAGAGTGTTCTGAAGGACTGGAGGGATGAGAGAGGGAGGGAGAGAGTTCCGTACTTGTGAAGTAGATACCAGGAGAGGCCGCTCCTCCTGAGAGGAAACAAGTTCCAGTTTGGGTTAAACAAAATCCGGATGGCTCTGAGTCTGTTCTGGCTGTGCTCTGTCTAACAGAAGTGGCTCTGATGGTTCAGTGTTGTCTTTAAGCTTCAGCATGCGACTACTTCATCAGCTTCAGCTCACGGCTGCTTCAGAGTCCTAGTTAAGCTACACCCTGCAGTGGAGTCAGGGAGGCGGGGGCAGGCAGGGACTGGTCCAGGGAGGGAGGACAGGCAGCTGTGCTTCTGTCTTTTCACTAAGAACCCCCGAGGAGACGTTCGCCCTAATTAATTCACTCCAGCTGCACACCATCGTCCAGGTTAGGCGCACCTGGGCCTAGTGTTCCCACGCTACCGGTACCAACAGACGAGAAACACTGACGTGGAATCTCCTGGACGATAGAGCTGCAGACAGACCTCATCAGGTCTGCAGGGACACAGGTCTACTGCAACGTCTGTTCAACCAATCACAGATCCCCTCATCTTGATGGGTACTGGTCCTGAGTCTCTTATCAAACAAGTCATAAACTAATTAAGCTAAATCTCCAGAAAAATGTTAACGTTCTTTAAGGAATGTTTCAGTGAAAACTACATGAGATGGGGCAAATAGAGCATCAACTAATATGTTCATGCTGTGGATCTGTGAGACTTCAGAAGCTGTTGTCCTCAGCCAGCAGGACAACGAGACCTTCCGGTGAAGAACTAGGTGACTGAATCAGATGAGTTTCTGCCTGCAAACGCTGTATGATGACTCATCAGAGTTAGGAATCTTGGTGTGACCTTTGACCCAGCTCTCACCCTGGATTCTCACCTCAGTTCTCTCTTCCATCTTCCATCTCAGGAACATTGCTAAGCTGAGCCCCATTCTGTCCCGCTCTGAACTTAGGACCGTTCTCCACACCTTCATCTCCTCACGCTTAGACTAGTGCAACTCTCTTTTCACTTGTCTGAGCAGAACCTCCCTGAACATTCCAGTACACCTGGAAACACATCAACATGGGTACAGAAAAGTATGTGGTACCCATGAACCATTACTGATGGGAATCGGATTACCCCTAGTAGCGAGACTAAAACAGGAGAAGTTCTTCTCCACTGAGGCTGGCCAAGCTGCTGCTCTGCTGTGAGTTGAGTAAATCACTTTTCTTTGTTCTGTGTTTGCAGACTCAGACTTAATGTTAGACTCAGAGTCACTGAACAGAGGTCCCAGCTGTCCTCTAATGAGGAATTGTCACATTATAACTTTTCTGCTTGGGTTAATGCACCACATTCAAGTGAGTGTGTTCCAGAGCTGTCAGAGGTTTCAAACACACACCGTTGTGTACTTTTACTGTTCAGAATGGTTCCTACAATAATCCGACTAACCTGTATCCACATGACGCCTAAAGGTCAACATCTTATGTTATTGCCCGTTATTAGGACTGCAGTGATTAGTCAACATTATCAACGCTGTCAACTATACACCTCATCAAAAGATTTTTATAACTGCAGTGTAATGCATGACCTCTGGGGGCAGTGTTGTTTAGTATTGTTGGCTTGGCATACATACCAGAGAAGAATGTCTAAGGAGAAGATGTTGGGTGTTACAATGAATCAGACAGAAGAGGACAAAACGGGCTATTAATGCCGATGTTTGTTTCTTTAATGTTAGCATCAGGGTCTCAATGAGGATTGTTGAGTGGAGATTAATTCAGCTATGTTTGCTGAGCAATGTGTTTTTGCAGATGCACCCTATGTAAACACAGTCTACACACTAAAATACCGCAGTCCTGTGACTAGAGATGGGTACCGAATTCGGTACTTTTTAAGGTACCGACCGAATTCCATAGTACCGACCGAGCACCGATTCACGTCATTTCAAACAGTGCCTCGTTTCGGTACCCGTCCTTCATAACGAGAACTTGCCAAGACAGCTGCGCATGCGCAAGAGCGTTATGTCGTCGGTCGCTGCGAGCCAGTTGTAAACAGAGCAGCATGGTAGAAAGAACGCACACTAAAGCTTGGGTCCACTTCACTAAATGTGATGGGTAACTGGGTGATGATGAAACCAGCGACAACGATCTAAGTGAGACATCCTCATCTTAATCTGCTCCGGTAGGTAAATAAAATGTTTAAGATAACGTTAGCTTGATATGTTAGCTTCCGTTTCGCTAATGGTGCGTTCGCTTTCTCCTCGGAACTCAGAATTTCCGACTAGAAGAACATGAACGTGCTCTAAAGTTTGGCTTCACTTTACTAAATGCGACGGGTGTTTGGGTGAAGATGAAACCAGTGACAACGATCTAAGTGTGAGGCATCATCGTTTTAATCTGCTCCAGCAGCTAAAGAAACTGTTTAAGATAATGTTAGCTTGGTATGTTAGCTTCTATTGCCACCATTGTTATCAGCTAATGGTGCGTTCGCTTTCTCCTCGGAAATTCTAACTTCCCAGTAGGAAAAATCAAAGAAAAAGGACGGCAAAATGAATGAAGATACACGGTAAATTTAGTTCACAGTAAAGATGTTTGCTTCAGTTTAATTATCAGCTTATACAACTACAAGGACGATGTTAAAATACAAACAGCTGAATGTTATTTATCGTGATATTTATCAAATATTGTTATATATTGAGAAAAATAGATATTTAATTATAAAAGAGAATTAAAATTATAAACACTCAAAAGTATCGAAAATTGGTACCGTTAAGTACCGGTATCGATTCCTAGGTACCGGGAATTAGTACTGAATCGATTCAAATGTCAAAGGTACCCATCCCTACCTGTGACATAATGGTACATCAGACTTTACCATGGAAACACATTCTGCATGTTCAAATGAGATGCAACTATAGCTAGTAACAAGTCACGGAGCAGGTTTATTCCCACTCAGCCCACTTTGAACCAGACATGATTGCATCATTAAAGGTAAAATATTCTGCTTAATATTTCTCCAGGTTAAGGCTGAACTCAGATCTGATGAATTCTTAAAGGTTGATTGGTGCCTCTGCACAGCGCAACCTATTTTCAGTCCCCACACATTAGCTGGTATAAGAGTCCTAAGTAACTATGTTAATCATAGGCAGAAAGCATCAGAAAAAAATGGGTTGAGTGTAAACTGTGGTGAAACAAGCACATATCCTGGTTTTTAATTTTACTCATCATCATCAACCTGCATCATCATCAGATCAAACTTTCAAATGAGAGCAAAAAAAAAACAAGGAAAAAAAACAAGGGGATGATGGGCTGGCAGACGAGACTTAAGGGACAGAGTACTCACCATCCTCCAATGGGACGTAGATGTTCAGGTAAAGACAGTCCTCACTCTGCTCCTGGACATATGTTACCACCGTATCCAAGTTGGCTGTGAACCAAACCGGGAGCATGTCGTTCAGTAAAAAACGGTCCTCTAAGAACTGAGGACAAACTGGAGCTAAGTGAGTAGCATTCCTGATTCCGGGCCAGGATATCGGTGGTTCTGGAGGCTGGAACCTCCGTTCCCCTGTTGGAGACAGTGCATATGGGATTCCCAAATATTGCTCCACTGGTCCCAGGATCTCATTAGGTAATGTGACCTTCACCCCTCGTAATTTCCCATAGTTGGTGGTGACTACAGGATGCTGCTGGGTCCGGACAGAGGCCACACATGAGGACAACAGTCCAACCCAGAGCACAAAGCCAGCTGTGGTCCTGGAGAAACACATCCATGAAGGGCCCTCTAGAGTTGACATGATGCTTCTGTGCTGAGCAGGACTCTGACAGGCTATCCTTCTCGTCCACCTCCCCTGCCCTCCCCCAAGCTGTTGTGAAATGATCCTCAGGCTGAGTGCTGAGTCAAAGAGCTCCATCCAAAGGAGGCAGGTTTCTCAGAGCTCCCCATCTTTAGAGAGCACATGAAGACAAGGGCCCTCGGGCCTCTTGGGTTGTTAGGGATCCCTTAGGTCATTTGGGTCTCTCGGTTCTCCTGGTATTGTGATCAAACTGATCTCCGGCTGTGTGTGAGATCCTGAAAGAACAACACAAACATGTCAGGTATCTACACAAACAGCAGCTCACTTCCACACCGATACTGGTCCGTGTTGCACCAGGATTCTGGTCCATTCTGCTGTAGGGTTAGTCAGCCCATCTACCACTGTGATTCACCCGAAGGTGTTGATCAAAGACACCAATGTGAAAGATGGTTCAAGCCCGTGTTGGGTGTAATGAAGTAGATTAGGTAATGAAAACACCACACCCTTAGATTAACATTAAAGCTCCAGTGTGTAAAACTATTCAACCCCTTAGCGCCACACAGGTCAGAGTAGGTACTGCAGCTGTGGTTGCCCACATGCATCAAAATGGAATGTGAAAACATCACACTCCAGCTTTCAACCATCTGCTAGTTTTATTTACTGTTTCTGCTGCTTCGTGCAGTCTTTAAATTGCCCTCTGTTCATGTCCTGTGATTATATGTAGAACAAGTCTGATCAGCGATTTGCCTGTCCTCTTGCTCCAGTGCTGTCACATCTGCCATAATTGATGCATCGGTCACGTTACTCATCTCCCTCTCCCAACTTTCAACACAAAAAAGAAAAATGCAGAGCATTAAATCTTGTTTTGTCCCTAAACAGCTACTGTACTTCAAGACGGCGCGTGACTACGAAGCGTAGACCACAGTTTATGTTTATAAAAATGTCAGATTTCAAGCTGTAGGAATATTTACAGTCGACTTTGGTGAGAATTGTTACTGAAAAATAACACGTTTGTAAATGTGATACACGGATTTTGATATTTAACAAAGAAAAATATGACACAATGTGGCTTTATGGACATTTCTTTTAACATGTTTAAAACATTAACACTTTAGAACTTGTCTGTGGAGGACTGAGGGCCTGAAGAGACACTAAAAGCAAACAACAGCTCTTTAACACATTCAGTCACAGTAGAATGGACACAATGTTAGCACATGAATCTGAACACACACCCACACAGATTCTCACACACGTGCTCACTCACCCACACAAACTTACTGCCTGAGAGCTTGTTAGGAGAGAGCAAGCAGATATTTGCTCCTGTTACTATATATGGTAAAAATGATATCATTAGGAGCAAAATCCCTCAGAGCTCTAACTGAAAGCCAGAGGTCTCAAATACTTTAGAATAAAAGTTATGACTAGAATGGGTTTCTCTGTGCAAATATGTGTGCATGCACCCAGGTGTTCCAGTTTCCTCCCACAGTCTAGAAACATTTATGTTTTGTTCACTGGCAACTATAATGTATTCCGAGGTGTGAGTTGGGGTGATACTGGTGGTTTGTTTCATTTAACTCCATCAAATCAATGAAATCAAATCAAATATACTTAATTAATCCCAGAGGGAAATTAGAGTTTCAGTACACACAATTCAGAGATCACACATACATGGGCAAGACACATGACAAGAATTGTTGACTGTGGTCATTCGCAACCCGGGTCGCACTACTTTAATAGAGATAAGATGGTAACACGAGGAATTGGTTCGGAAGGATGGAAGAAAGGCACTTCACAGCTACCCTCCCACCAGGAGGGCAGCTTTGCTCTGCAAAAAAACACCTCAACAGATATGCAACAGACTTCAGACAACACAACATAACATGAGACTCCAATAGGAAGGCGGGGGTGGGGGGGGGTGGGGGGGCTGGGGGCCTGGGATCCTGTTTCCCCCAGCGAGAGCAGCCATCTACAGCGCTCAGCCAATGTAGTCACAGGTGGGAGGGAGATCTTGGGAGAAGCGCAGAGCACACTGACTCCTGCAGGTTGATGACCTCGCCAGGCTGAAGTCCACCAATCCAAAGGCAGGGGCGGGGGGGGGGGGGGGGTTCACAGCATCTGTCTGCATTCCTTCGTTGGGATTTGTTGCTAGCCTCTCAAGACTGCTAGTGCGTCAGATTCGGATAACAAGACTTTGTTTGGGTCAGGCTGAGATAATTTTCCTCTCTGCCTTCAGTCGTTAAACTGATCATTCCAGTCCTTCAGTGAAGCCAATTTGGGTTTTTAAACTTCTCCATACCATCCGGTGACTCTCTCCGAGATGACATCCATTTTGTGCACTACCGGTGTCGCAGCTAGAACATTGTCTAGCTTACGATTCACCTCGACTAACGTCCCAGTCTGTGAGGTCTCCACACAGACGGTGCTTGCCGTGGGTGCGGGTCGCCCTCCAATCGCTCCTGTCTTCCCAAATTTCCAGAAAACCAGATATCCTCCCACTCCAATCAAGAGAAATCCAGTGATCATCAGGCCGATTATCCACACGTCTTCGATATCCTCAGTGGACAGCTGGGAGAGGCATATGATCTTCCATTCCCTCCAGGAATCCAGCATATACCCTGCCGGGTGTGTCCCCTGTGGACATGTGGGAGCCCCCTGCTCCGTTCTCATTGTTGAAAAAATCTTATCAATCCTGTTGAATGACCAATTTATCAAATCCATGGTTAAAAATAGGGTTTTTCAGAAGAAATGCAGAGAAGCGCTCTGTGGTCAGACAGGACAAAGAGCCTTGTGAAAAAAGATAAGGGAACGAAAAGAGAAGCGTCTGTACTCTGCGAGTGTCAGGAAGAGTACAGACGCCTGTGTCTACCCATGGTAGGACCGCTCCTCAGACCCAGAATTGGCAATACACCCATGAACCTATAAACATGAACACATTTGTTTTATGATTATATGTGTAGTTAAGGTGCTCACTTGCCTCCCACCTCTCTGTCTCCAACAGAGAGCTAAAGAGGCAGTTGAACAGGAAGCAAGTGGATGTCAGCCTCAGAGAGAGTCCTCCAAGGTCAAGTTCAAGGTCAATTTTATTTATAGAGCCCATTTACAGCAGCAAAGCTACACCAAAGCGCTGTACAAGGCAAAACAAATCAACAATGAAAACCTAAAATAAGATGAGCACACAACAGTCACAATCTGTAATAAAAACTGTTAAAAACTATTAAGATGCTCAAGTCAGCCTACATTGAAAGCCAAATCAAAAAAATGCATCTTACGAAGGGATTGAAAATGCTCTAGATTCTGTGTGGTCCTGATGTTGAGTGGTAGCTTGTTCCACAGTTTGGGACCAACCACAGAGAACGCTCTGTCGCCGCGAGTCTTGTGGCGGGTTTTTGGCACTGTTAGAGCTTGGCAGCTGGACCTCATAGTTCTGGCAGGGACGTAAGCGGACAGCAGCTCAGAGATATAAAATGGGGCCAGGCCATGAAGGGATTTAAAAATAAAAATTTCAAATTTAAAATGGATCCTGTAAGAGACAGGAAGTCAATGGAGAGAGGCCAGAGAGGGGTTATGTGATCCCGCTTGCTCCAGACCTGTGCAGACCACCTATGTGGGGTTCTGCTGCAGCACCTCTTCAACATGACCATGACCCAGGAGAAGATCCCAGTGGGACGCTTTTGTCCCAAGCGACTTACAAGTGATGATCGGCATGTTACCCTTGAGGCTAACAACAAGAATAACAACAACAACTTGACATCAATCATGGAGAGGAGGGAACAAAGGAGTGGACGGTAGAAAGGGGGGACGGGTGCAGGGAAGGTGCTAGTTAAGAAGATGCTCTCTGAAGAGCAGGGTCTTCAGGAGTTTCTTGAAAATTGAAAAGGAAGTCCCTGTTCTAGTAGTACTTGGTAGGTCATTCCACATTTGTGGAACGATGCATGTGAAGAGTCTGGATTGTCCTGAGCGTGGTGTAGGCACTGCTAGCCGATGATCCTGTGATGACCGGAGCGGCCGGGCCAAGACTAGGGGTTGTATGAACTAGTCGACTAGTCGACTAGTTGACTTCACTGCTCTGTAGTGACTTTTTGTGCCAAATTGTGACCTTTACCCTCTTGCAATTTAACCTTCCCCTCACCCCCATCCTAACCTTAACCAGCTTGCGCATGCAAAGCTCTGATTGTTGACGCGCTCCAGACATCTGCGTCCTGAGCACGGCCACAGTAACATCAAATTAGGTGTCGCCACCTCAAAAACAAATTTAACACGCGATCGTTCATGTCGGCTCATTTCCTTTGATGTTTTCTGTCTTTTATTTGTGCCTAATGCGTTTCGCTGCTGTGGAGCGGGGCGCATCACCTGTTTTGTCCTACAATAACTTCACCTAACTGATGCAGTTGGCGAGCCGCGTGCACTCCGCTGTTTTTGCGGTCGGTAGATCTTTTAGAACTGCAGTTCAAAGGTAACTCATGAGGTGAATATATATGAACCCAGGTAGCAGTTTTTCTTTAGGATTGAGAGGAGATGCAGGAAGATAATAAACAGGCAGGACAGAAAAATAGTCAAATAAAAACAAGTTAGTTTTTGTACCTGCTGGTTGCAACAAACAAACACCACTGAAGGTAATCAGAAGTGAGGAACAGAAAATGAAATAATTGTTTTAATGTTTAGAGCAGCAGGAACTCCAAGAGGCTGCAGGAGCACTGCACATGGGGAGGGGGGAGAGAGCTGAAGTGGAGCAGTATAGATGCAGAAACCACCGTTGTTAAAAGAGATTGCTTAACTTTGAAAATGTGGGCGCAATTTTAATTGTCAAAAACTCCATCACCCTGTGATATCTAAAAGTCAAACTACTTGCTTACCGAGGAGACTTTGTGGCAGTTGGATCGCCGAGAAGCCTCCATACACACGGATACCGTAACTGTGCTGGTGTTGGGTTGGGTTATTATTAATTTAATAACTTTGTTAAACCTCATTAAAACTCAACCGGATTTATGTTAAAAACCCAAACATCACATTTTTCTAAGACAATTAGGCTCTTAAGAACATCTAAGATCATGTTTCATCAGAGTCTCTTCATTGCTGATATGACCTTAAATCAAAATGTTTTATCATTTGTCCTTGATCATCATTAGTAGTAGAAATATAGTAATATATTTATTTCATAAGCTATATTTGTGCCTCTGTGTCTAATTATTATAGTGTTGTTTCCCTGGCACTCTCAAAGAACTTATTTATATCAATAATCAAATATTAAAGGTTGAATAATATTGATAATTTATATGTTGCTGCTGGTACACCAACATTTCTCCACTGATGCAGTAAAGGGATTTCCAGTTATCCTGATTCAATTCTGAAGTTGTTTCTAGACTATTTGTCCATCTGAATGAGGAAGCAAACACATTGCAGGACCCTCTGCAGTTTGCTCATCTCTGTGGGGTTGGAGTCAGCACCTGCTTCAATCTGGACCAAGCAGGCAGCTCTGTGAGGATCATGTTCCCTTTCAAGTGCATTTAGTACAAACCAACATGGTTTATTACATCAGAAACTCACAAAGACACGAGCATGCTTCCACAATCTCCTGGATTAATGACTACATGACAAACAGGACTAAGTGTGTGAGACTGAAGGATTGTGTGTCTGGCCAGGGGTGAGCAGCACATGCACCACCGGCTCCTCTCACCATGCCTGTTTACTCTGTCCACTTTAGAAAAAGGACAAGGTCCTGTCATCTGCAGAAAATTTCAGAGAAGTCTGCAATTTTCAGGTGTGTCAAAGATGGACTTGATACCAAGGACAGAAGCCTGGTGGACCACTTTGTGAAATGATGCTGCAGCAGTTATCTCACTGTAAATGTGAAAAGGACAAAGGAGAGAATTGTGGACTTCAGAAGAAGCAGGAACATGCCCAACACTTGTTTCATCATGAGTGAAGAAGTGGAGGAGGTAGTGGAGGAATCGGTGTTCAACTGGACAGCAGACATAACAGGGAAGCTTAAGACAAGAAGGGACAGAGCAGACTGGACTTCTGCAGGAAGTTCAGATCAGTGTTTGAGGTTAGATGTTTGAGAGAAGTGTGCTGTGGAGAGTTCAGTCTGATCTGCTGGGCAGCAGCATCAGAGCCAGCAGCTGTCCAATGCTGGAGGAGCTGATGAAGGAGTTAGAACTAGCAAATGTGGTCCCTCGAGCTGTAGAATCGTGTGGCATGGGAGATGAATTCTAAACACAGCATCTGCATTTAGGCTTCATTCATTCCTTCATTAAACTCAATGCTTCATGTCTTTTAAAGCAGATACAAACAGGAAGCACCTCCCACTGACCCCAGGGTGGTAGGACCTCTGAAAGCCTTCTGAGTGAGTGCTGACTCTGAAGCATTTCATGGACCTCTGTGTAAAAACCAGAGCGCAAACAAGCTATTAATTGAATTTCCTGCTGCAGCTTTAGACCTTCCCCCTTCACCCCAATCCTAAAACATTTTAAGTCCATATTTTGCATATTTGAAGTGGTTCGGGTGATGCAAGTCCCATGGCTGGCTGCTCCGATCTAAAAGTGTTGATTAATTACCATCTGACTGCTGCAGCACTCAGCGCCACTGAGTCAGACTAGATCAATTATTAAATCTCCTGCTGACCGGCTCTGACTCCCATCTGCTATCAAATAGAAATGAAATGGCTTTAGAGCTCCTCTGCTAACAGGGTCAAAGGATGGGGAGAAATGTGTGAGGAGGATTTCAAAGTGGACAACGTTTCAACACGAGTTAGTGAAAAGGACAGGAAATGGAGGAAATGTGTTATGTTGTCCTCTGTCTCTGCTCAGAGGGAAGAACATGGCTCCTCAGCTCGGTGGAAGGTCAAACTAATGGCATGAGCTGAAATCACGGCGGGAAAGAGTTTCATCATCCACCAGGGAACTGAGGCGCGTCCATAAAAAACAACAGGAGCAGTTTGTTACATATCTCCTCTGGTTCCAATAACAGCTCGGCTTTCACCGTCCCATTAAATATTATGAGAGTAGGAGCTCAGCTCACACACACACACACACTCACACACACACACACACACACACACACACACACACACACAGGTAGAATAAAGTTGTATCATTTTGCTTCTATCCTACTTTTCTGTCAATCCTGAATAAATCCGCCAATGAATGACTCTGTTACAACTATGATCACATGACTGAACCACTCCAGGAGGTCATCTCAGGACACGCTCCAGAGAAAACCAAATAATCAAACTCCTCCCCAGTTCGATGCTGATCCATATCAAACCAGTTTGTTTCCATTTGTTCCAGTTACAATCTGTCACAGTCCAAAAACACGGTCTAAAGATTTTCTCCACATTAACATGACATGGTAGAAGATGGAAGGAAACCAGTGAGGTCAAAGGTCAGGATGGCTTTCCAAATGGTCCAGTTCTAGCCAACACCATGTTTTACAGTTTCTGGGCGGCTCTGATGGGTCACAGCTTCCAGTTGTCCCGGGTCCAGTTTTTTCCCTGTGCATCTGCAACCCCAGTATTCTGATGCTGAATCCCTCTTTAATATCCCTCTGCGTGGGCCTTATGCACGCACAAAAACATGTTCCACTAACAACACTAGATGTTTTAATAACGAACTGACCATGAGAATGTTCTCAGCTCCACACACGCTTTCTGTCTGGCGCCATGGGTCTGTTAGAGACACTTAGTAGGATTGCTGCTGAATTGTTGTTTTAGTATTCACACCAAAATTCATGATTAACAATTAATACATCCATTTGTTGCAGCTCTGTGAGCAGATAGTTAAGCGGGAGCAAAGTGGAACCGCTTTAGTCTTATTAGAAGTTATTACCGATGAGAAGAGAGCCCGCTTAACCATATTAGGTAATGCATTACTAAGCAGACACCACCCCACCCCCGGCTCTTTGTCCTCACCTTAAAGACACTTCATAATTAACAATATCATTTCTATAGCGCCTCTCAAGATAAAAAATCACGAGGCGCTTCACAAAAACAAAAAATGTAAAAATATAAAAAAGCATTTAGAAAATGTTTAAAAATATATTTAAAATGAGTAAAAATAGGCAATTGTGATTAGAAAAATGTTAAGAAAGAGAGAGTGTGAATAGGAAAGAGGGAAATCAGTGGATCCTGAGGAAGGTGGAATAGGTGGGGAGAGCAGAATAAAGAGAGAGTGGTGAAGAAGGTCATACAAAAGCCAGCCTGAACAAGTGAGTCTTCAGCTGCTTTTTAAAGGAGACCACTGAGTCCACTGATCTCAGGCTCAGGGGGAGAGAGTTCCAGAGTCTGGGGGCCACAGCAGCAAATGATCTGTCACCTTTGGTCTTTAGCCTGGTGCTGCACAACCAGTAGGCTTGATCACTGGACCTCAGGGACCTGCTGGGGGTGTAGGGACTAAGAAGATCACCAATGTAAGATGGTGCTTGTCCATGTAAGGCCCTATAGACCAGAACCAGGATCTTGAAATGAACCCTGGAGTTGACTGGCAGCCATTGAAGCTGGAGGAGAAGCGGGGTGATGTGGGTGTGTTTGGAGGACTTGGTCAGAAGCCGAGCACAGGTGTTCTGAACCACCTGTAGACGGTTCAGGGAGGTTCTGCTCAGACACGTGAAAAGAGAGTTCCAGTAGTCTAAGCGTGAGGAGATGAAGGTGTGGAGAACTGTCTCAAGTTCAGAGCGGGACAGAATGGGGGGGACAGCAGGATGTGGAGTCTTTTTTTTTCTGATATTCGGACATCTCTGCTCTGATTGGCTAACAACAACACGACTCTACCGCAATGTCAATGTTTTGTCTCCACAAATAACATAAGCCTGAAGGAGTTCTGCTGTGTTGTGGAGTTGCTAATGCTAATGGTTAGCTTCTACTAGCCGAGACGTTCTCTGCTGTTTCCTGGACGCTAATACAACAGCAGTCTTCCCTGCCGTGAACCGAAATCGGTGAGTCCATTAATGCTAATTTTCTACATATTGTTGGCTTTTCTAATCAGAACATTTCATTGTCTATTTTCTATCGGTGGCTAATGCAAGAATAAAAAGTAAAAGTCTATTAGTGGCTGTTCATTTTTGAAACATAACAAGTAAAAATGCTTTCTGGGTGAAGTTGCACTTTAAGGTTTCCAAGAACAATCGTGATGGAACTGTGCGCTGAGCTGCAGCCGGTCGTAAGCGTGAGCTGTCTGAATCATCCGGCTGCTGACCACACGGGGTTCGTTACTACAGCATCAGGGGGAGTTGCTAGACTGGTGTTTTGCCCAGGTGTCCTGCAGGATTTAGTCATGCTAGTGAACAGTACAACAAGAACGCTGTGGGATGGGAATTCATTTATTTGTTCTGCTATGACATTAGGATGCCCACTGATGTTTCCATACCCATCCTTTCCTCTGAGCACCATTATTCGTCAGTGAGAAACATCCTGATTTTTCATTTGAAATGACTTTTTTCCATGATCCATTGTCCCTGTGTAGGATCTGCAGTTTTGTTGATTTGAAGCCAAACACAATCTGCCACCAAAAACATTTTATAAATGTTGGATTAGTTGTATTTCACTAAGATAACAGGTAGAAATAAATATGTTGATGTTTGTCTTCTTAATGTTTCTGTTATTTTAACTATAATTATTATTTTTTTGTTCACAAAGCTAAAAGATGGATCTGCATATTCAGTTTATGCTGCATTACTACTAGTTCCTCTGATTAATTCCACAATGTTTTGTAGAAAATCTAAACAAGTCTTTAGACACGAGGCCCCTGGTGTTTTGCGATCGGCACATTAAACAAACTGGTGATTGTTTGGTTTGGAACAAGATAAAGTCCTCAGTGTGACCGAGCAGCACCAGAACCATCACACGGAAACAAAGCACAATGGTCGTGCTGCTCTCTGTCAACTGAGCTTCTCCACTTGTAAGTGTGTCTCTGATAAAGTCAGACAGCTAGCGGTGTTCAGAATAACTTGGTGTGTTCTGATAAAGCGTCCTTCACGTGGCCCAGCCCAGCCAGAATGCAGATGGGCTCTCGCTGGCAGCAGACACACAGGAGACTCCCACCAATGTACTCACTCTTAATAATTATATGAGATAAGTCTTATGAATATCAATGAAGTCGTTTGCATTTCAATCATCGTTAAATGACTCTGTCAGTGAGACATTGTCCTCCGACTCTAAGGTGTCAGAGACGTTTGAACGGCTGATAATTAACCACAGAGCAAGAATCTTAAACTAATGGATTCCAGTTAAATCCATGCTCATGAGCTTTATTGTTGGGGTTTATAGAAACTGGACTTATAGGACTACAGTTGAGTTTTACAGATTTGTACAAAAAACAGAAACGTGAAGATGGTCTGCCACTTCCCTCAGAGTTCTGTCTGACAAGAGGGTCGGGATTATGAGTTATTGTTATTGTGTTGGGATTATAACAAAATGGCATTCATCATGCCACCGTTAAGTAATTAGAAAAAACAGTTTCTTCTAATAGTCACGGGATATCAGTAAGAGAAATGTCTTTCACCTGCCTTCAGTTTCATCTTCTCGGCTGAGGCCATCTTCGTTGGAATACAGTCGTAATGGTCTACAGTATAACTAATAAATCAACATTTTTTAAATATTAAATTTGGGTTCATTATAATATTGATTCAATGGTTTAACATTGACAATGCAAGGTGGATTATGCATGGTTACAATGCAAGCTTGCTGTCTGAGTTAGGATTATGGTTTAGGGTGAGAGGACTATTATGGGATAGAATTACAGTTATAGGTCAGGATTATAGGACTCAGTTATTGGCTACATTTGTACAGAGTTGTCCCCAATGCTGCCAGAATGCCTCTACCACAAAACGCCGCCTTTGTTTTTGTTATATAAAGTTAACCTGTAGTCCAAGTTGATCACGGCCATGCCTTCCTCATGCCACCTAGACAAAAAATTTGGAAAAAAATTAATAAAAATGTTCTTACAAGCTCATGGCCGACGCGTTGCTGCATCAGATTAAACGTCAGGTTCTGATGGTTAGGATTATAGAACAGGCTTGTGAGTGAGGATTACAGGACACAGTGAGATAATACTCACATAAAATCAGGTTGTTTAACAGAAAAAGGTAAAAAATCTAGATTAAACAAATCTTAATTCATGCAGTCACGTAACAGAACCATAAAGTCAGGTTCTGAATCAAACCCAAGAACACACGCTACAGTTCATCCAAATGCAAATTCACATTGGATTAAATTATACTCTAGTTTAGTAGCCAGAACCAGTTAATTAGAGATCATCATTTTAAAAGGTAGCCTAGGAAAGGAAACGTCTGTGCACGAGTCTGAAGTTTGATCTGGTCTACATCTGCAGCCTGCAGGTATGATCAGAGCTCTTTTTCACTAGGAAAGTGTATTAAATTTAAATCTTATCACATGTTGGCCTCAGCGATTAAAAGTGACTTGAAATATCATCTTGTCAGGATAATTTACAGCTTCTGAGCACTAGAAAGACGCAGAATATTGATGCAGGAGCTCCCAGTCCTGATCACTGACTCATAACAGTCTTCACTCATCTCATTCCCAGCCATCCCACTAGTTCTGCTTTCCCGCAGCACTGGAAACCTGTCGACTCAGCAGTTTTTCTCCAGGTTTTTGTACACCCCGCTACTGGAAAGGACAGGCAGAAGCTCACTGCTGTGTCTTCTCACGTCACCACCATCTAAAAGCCCCAAATACAAACATCGGGTCGTACTGCTTAACTCCCCCCGGTGTTTAACCTAAAACATCAGCGTTCTACTACATACTAATGTACTTTATGGATTTTCTTGTAGCTCTATGCTGTTAATAAAACTCCACATTGTGTGTATTGACAAATACCACAGAGAAGGTCCCTCTGATTCACCACAGGCATCATTGATTAACAGAGTGAAGTGATATGAACAGTGGCAGGGTTTAACAGAGCCAAATGCACCCTGAAGGAATAAGAGATGCTGATGGTCAGGTTAGCTCAGTGGTTAACTCGGGTTTGGCCTGGTGGTTGGACCAGTGGTCCGCCTAATGGTTGACTGGCTAGGGGCTTGTCTCAATGGTTGACCCAGCCATTGCCTAGGTCCTAGTTCACACGGCAAGATTTTAAAATTGTTGGAGTATTTTAAAACACGAAAGGCCCGTGACTTTACAAAGTCACAGATAAACCAGTTTTGGTTCTACAGTGTGTGGTCTCAGGCCACATGGCATAACCCAATGACCTCTGAGTAGGGCTGGACAATAATTCAATAGTTCTATAAATCTATCGATAGACATGTGGTGCGATAGATAAAAAAAGGGTCGGTAAACCTCAGATAAAAAAAGTTTACTTTTCTCATTACAACCTATCAGGTAGCAGCATAGTAGACTCACTACTTACTCCAAACCAATCAAAACTGGAAACGGAACATTACCAGGCCCTCCCCTCTCAAGCCAAAACAGAGCAAGATGGCTAGGGCTGCCACGATTAGTCAACTCGTCAAGACGCCACCGACAAATAAAATTGACCTTATTTTATAAAAATGTTTTTAATCTGGCCTGCTGAGGGACGTTCAGCAGTTGCTTCCTGCCTTTCTGCTCAGCCGCCGCTTTAGCTCCGAGGCGCATGTGCAGTGGTGGCCATCCAGCTCAGCCTTCATCACCGGAGAAGGTGTCGAGTCGCAACATAGCTGAAAAGTTTGGGAGCATTATGCAAATTCAAAAGAAAGGCCTGTCGAGTGCAAACTCTGCAAAGTGAAACTCTCCTTTCACAGGAGCACATCGGCCATGCACGAGCATCTTAAGAGGAAGAACAAAGAGTCGCCTCGGTAACTTTTTCTCGTTAGCTGCTAACATCAACAGAGTTACTTGTATTTATAGGTGTAGCAACACCAGTAGTAATGGTGATTTTATTTCCTTTAGAACTCATTTGTATGTCACATAGTTTTGCTCTAACTACAGACGATAATGATTTATTTCATCCCGCTACGTTGCAGTGGAGGTTACAGACGTATATATGGCTGATCCCACTTCACCACCATGATGGAAAAGAAGAGTTAAACAACTTTAAAGGTGTGTGTGCAACACATTCTCACACCCAAAGCGTCAAAATATGACGCGTGTGACCAAGCCTCAATATATGACAATTCGGGACGCCCCAGCACGTCAGGAGACGACGATCAGGGACAAACAGCTGACGCAGCGTCCCAGAGCGTCGGTATCCAACGCCGGTGGTGAGATGAACTTTAGAACGACTTGTGAACTACTTAACCTTCCCCTCACCCCAATCCTAACCTTAAGGTCACAGTTACTGACCTTAAGGTTAGGATTGGTGTGAGGGGAAGGTTAAATAGTCGAATAACGTCTGTGTGATCTAGGGCTGCAACTAACGATTATTTTCATAATCGATTAATCTGTCGAATATTTTTTCGATTAATCGATTAATCGGTTTGTTATTGTTTAGCTATTTAACCTATACAAGTGATGAATACATTTCAGTTAAGAAAAAGAAAAACATAAGAGAATTGTGCAGTTGACTGCAATCTATTTTATTGCACATGAACACAGTCAGCGGTGTAAAATGAGCTAAACAGTGCAAAATATCAGTCCAGAATAATTTTTTGGCATCAAAATATAAGAGGTAAATTCCATAAAACATAATGTAGAATCTGGAATAGAGTTTGTAAGTGGTATGCATTGCTGGGGGTGAGTGTCTTGTTCCCCATGTAGTTGTCCATCGTTGCTTGTTTTTTTCTGCATAAGAAACACAAATAAACTGAATTAAGTACACATATAAAATAAAGCATCACACACACTACAACACTAAGTCAATATCACATTATTTGAATTAATTAACAATATACAGTGATCATTTATTTTGACAAAAATGTGTTGTGAGGCGTTTTACAGCGTTAGATAGTAAAACAGCCTTTTAATAGTTAAAAAAATGACTTTCTGAATTTCTCCTGTATTTAAAAATTGAAAGCGTACAACTATGCCGCGTTATATTCACCTGGACACAGCTCATCTGTATATTTTTCTCAGCAGAGTTGTCCTTTATTGAATGAGGAACACAGTTATGTGTTTGTGCCGTTTTTCTCTTAACGAGAACATTCTTATAAACAGACGTGCTAAATTTGGCAAGCGCATGATTCACAACACGGAGGAGATTCACGATTGCATCTAGTCAATCAGAAGTAGAACACCGTAAACTGACGCGGCAAAAAACATGTTTAACATCCACTATAACGAACTCAGCTAACACTAAGTCCCAAATGTGATCTGCGTTAGCTTGTTTATTTTCTGTTACTTACCGGACATTCCTCTGCTGCATCAGCCCCCACGTTTTCGTCTCAAATGTTCACTTAGGGACGTCGTGCTTCCGTCGTGCCATGGTTTTTGCATATTTTGCAGGTCACCGGTCTTTTCAAGGCATCTAGTGAAGTGCTCCCATACTCGTGAGGATTTTGTCCGGGGTTTCTCTTGTTTTGTCGCTTCTATTTTTCTTCCTTATTTCTTGTTGATCCGCCATCTCTCACAGCAAGATGAGCGTCAGTAACGTGATACGTCATGAAAACCGAGGGCACTTATTGGCTCATTTCTTCTCCTACGGCTCCACTGGTAGATCAGTGGCTCATTACTGCCACACACTGGCGGCAAATTTAACAGATTGTAAGCGATGTCAGATTGGGGTAAAAAATAGACTTTATGCGGTAAAATATGATTATTAAACAACTAATCGATGACTAAAAAAGTTGTTAACTATTTTAATAATCGATTATAATCGATTAAATCGATTAGTTGTTTCAGCTCTAGTGTGATCACGGGCGTCAAACACTAACACCAGCGGAGTCACGTGTCCCTGATCGTTGTCTCCTGACGTGCTGGGGCGTCCAGAATCGTCATAAATTGACGCTTGGTCACATGCATCATATTTTGACGCTTTGGGTGTGAGAATGTGTGTGTGTGTGTGTGTGTGTGTGTGTGTGTGTGTGTGTGTGTGTGTGTGTGTGTGTGTGTGTGTGTGTGTGTGTGTGTGTGTCGGTTTCTCTCTGGCAAGAATAAAATAATTAGAATAAAATGCATGTTATGATCAAATAAAAAGGTTGCTGACTGAATAAACAAGAAACTAATATTTTTAAAGCATAAACAGTTTATTTGTGTTAAATCTTAACCAACTTGATTTGACATAACAGAATTATTAATCTGGTAAATAAACTAACTTTAATATCTTTTATCTTCACGGTAAAGCAGACCCTGAGAGCTGTCGACGGTCCCTGACTGCTGACGTGTGGACCAGTCGTGCTACAGAGGCGTACCTTGGTGTGTTCTGCCATTTCCTAAGGTTGGAAGATGAAGCGCTGAAACCTTGCCACCATGCCTCTTGTGAACACAAGTCATTTTTGTGTACTATTTATTTTTGGTTTTAGGTGCCTACCTCCATCTGACTGTAGCATGTGTATCAACAGGTTACAAAGTCAAAGTTGTTTGATAAGCGATCATCTTGTCTTTAATAACAGATGGCACATAGCTGATCACACTTCAGACTAGAAGCTAATGATGGTATATTAGAGCATCCTGGTGCAATAAGCTAAACTTTTATGAATGCTACTAAAATAGTCGTTAGTAGCAGCCCTAAAGATGTTGCAGCGAGAAGAGGCGGAGAAAAAATCAAAATACTAAAAATAAAATGGCCAGGGGTGCACATAAAATATTTTCTACAATTTAAAAATTATTTTTCTATAATTATTTATATCGATCAATATAAAAAAAATCTATATACGTTTTTCTATATTGTCCAGCCCTACTTCAGTGTAAACAAACAGGCAGACAAGGACTCAGACATCATAAATGTAGACGCCCCATGGACTGATGCTGTCTATTGGAGCTGCTGTAGTGGTCGGCCGCCATCTTGGATGGGTCCCCCTTTGCCCCACGTGCATTTATTTTTACCAAGGAAGAAATAAATGCACTAAAAATACATTTAATTATACTTTTTCACTAAATCAGACATATTATATGGCATGGTAATGAAAATATAAATTAAATTAAACTAAGTTAAACTAAATTAATAAAATATAAAATCCCAACAGGTAGGGTAGAATAGTTAATAGAAATCCTACGTGGTCTGTTGTTGCAACCACAGGCTGCAAAGAAAACAGGCATAGTTGCTTGCTCTGCGTTGACTCCAATTGGGTTTGGAGAGTGAGAAGCTCATCCAAAATGGCAGAGACGCAATGTTACGCTCTCCAGCACCCAGTAGGGCGTCTACGTATTCATGTCTATGGGACAAGGAGAGGCGTGCTTCCATCACTTTGCTTTTCGGTTGGCAACATATCACATTCAACAGGCTGCATGCTCCTTTGTCTTTGGGACACGAAACACACACTGCGCAATATCAGGCCAACAAAATCCAAAATGTTGGATATCCCTGATTTGTGATCGGAGTTGTCTAGATGCACTTCTCAGAAAACCACAGCAATCTAAACCCATCATGGCAGGAATACATCATTCTAAAGCCAATAGAGAAATCGAGGGGGCTTTAGGATCGTCCAAAGGAGAGGATAGGCTCAAATGCTACCTCTATTGTTGGCCTGGTGGTGAACATGGTGACTGGCCAGTGGCTTAGTGCCTCACACCCCATATTAAAAGTAAATAAACACAAAGGTAGAATCTGTGAAATCCTTGAGGAGTTTGAAGATTTGAAACAAGTATATAATCATTCTAATATTTTATCCCCGTACACATCCTTTCATCGCCCAGAGCATCCGAGATGCTTTTTTATTGTTTGTTTTTGACAGAATCAAACAGGCAGTTCTTCTCTGACTTAGAAAATGCAAAACCTGATCCAAATCCCCTCTAACACAGGCTGGATTATTATTCTACAGCTCAGCACTGATAAAAACAAGTGTTCAACAGATAAATGTTGGATGTGCTCCTCTGGGAAGCACCAGTGAGAACTTCTTCAGTCCATTATGAGAGAAGAACTTCTTTTTCTAGGATGTCACAGCATAACACATTTGTTCTCCTCCCACTGTCCTGTCGTGTGGTGACTGGTGGGAACTCTGAACCAGTTAGTCACAGAGAGAACAATGTCTGGAAATCAGTCAACTACACATACTTTTCTATGTAAACATGCAATGTGCATCAGGGCCTTACAACATCAGAACATGTGGTGGTAATAATAGTATTTAGTATTCAACAATATCCTTGTGATAAATACTCCATTAGCAATAGTATTTAGATCACTGTCGCTGTGGGGGTCTAGGGCTAAGAATGCCTTCGAGTTTATATGAATGTAGGTCTTGAATCCAAAACACTTGAAATATGAGCCTGCAGTCTGACCAGTCCTTTGGTATTGATATTGAGCAAGTTTATTTTGTGATAATGATAAATAAGTCATGTTTTCACTGTTGGAGTTCTGGGAAATCTTTGGGAGAGGGAATCTGACTGGAGATACGATGGCTCGGTCCTCTCAGCTGTCTCCATACACATTTAGCCCTTTCAGGACTTGGTACAGACGTCAGCATGTCGCTTCCACACTGGCAGTGAGTGATGTTACTGTTCGGCGTTAAAAAGCACCCACAGACATTAATGCATTAGAAGTTTTATTCTGTGCCATAATTTAATTCATTCAAAGGATGGTGAGATCAGCTGTGTGATGTAAAACGTGGCGATCGATGGCCAGAAGAAGCACGGTGCTCTGTGAGACAGCAAAGCCCCGTGAATTACGTCATTGTGGGGAAATCAACTGTCCTTCTTTAGTGATGGGAGCAGGGGCAGACTGGGGCAATGATTCAGTCCATGAATATCTCCGTTGGTCCAGCTGTGTGCATTAGCGGGGGTTGGAGAATAGAAAATGAGTGTGTGTGTGGGGGGGGATCCTTCGTGAACAACGTACCAATGGTTAGGAGGCGGATTGTTGCTGCAGTTTGCTCAACCAGAAATCACAGACTGTCAGTCCGTCTCTGGGTGGGAGTTTAGCAACAGCGTAGTTTATTTTCTTTACCTTCCATTCTTCTTCACCAGCATCTAATTTTACAAACGCCAGTTGATTTTGGCGACATCTGATGATGTCATTTTCTACTGAGTTACAACCAGTCAGCGTGAGTTAACCACAAGTCCCGCTCAGCGACTTTACCGGGCCATTCTGTGTCCCTACCCCTGTTCAAGTACGCCGTTGCTTCCTGGAAACGGTCCTTTCAGCCAGCCCACTGATGTGGAGACACGCACATGCCGTGAAATTCCAGTAAAATTACCCTAAAGTTCTGATAGTGGAAACACGCCTATTTTAATTAACTTTCACATGAAAAGTTTGACTGCAAAATTTCACAAAACTAACCAAAACAAATGAAACCATACAGCACAAAAATGGGTAAGTTGGTTAACCAGTTCATCATAACTAGTTATATGCTAGAGCTGTGTCCCTCTGGTCTGTCACCAACGCTGTTAGGGTTGTAACATGCCCATTTAACTACAGACTTCTGCCATGTTTACTAATGAAGGCACATTTTGAATCAATACAGCATGGCGTGAGTCGTACGTAGCACCAGCTGGTCCGCATCCTGTATGAAATGCAGACGGTTGGATGGACTTAATGATGGGTCAAAGTATTGGGTTAGACACTCCAGATCTGAACC
Source organism: Nothobranchius furzeri (assembly GCF_043380555.1). NCBI lineage: Eukaryota > Metazoa > Chordata > Actinopteri > Cyprinodontiformes > Nothobranchiidae > Nothobranchius > Nothobranchius furzeri. The sequence continues at coordinate 80,674,219 of NC_091743.1, forward strand.
AATGAGAAGCAAGTGAGGGTGGCTTTGTTAGAGGAGAGGTCTAATGTCTTAAGGCTGATTCATGCTTCTCCGTCTGCGTCAGTGCGGAGACACCCAACGCCATTATCCGTCCTTGCGCAGGGCCCCGGCAGGCACGTACATACGTGCGGAGTTGGGCCCACTTTTTTAAACATCCGTCGAACGAGACGGAAAACGCAAGGTTGTGATTGGTCAGGGCACCGCTGTCGTCTACACCGCCGCCATTGCGGCCTCAAAAACATAACGAGAGCAGAGAATAACTAACAGCAGACACAGAGAAGCTTGAATAATACCTCCCGAAAAAACTCTAAAATATGAATATTTAAATACCCCGTGACTGGAGGAGTGAAAAGATGTGCAGCAAGTGTTTTATTTGTGGACAGGAATGAAAGGAAACATGGGCTTAGAGGTGGCGAGCGCATGAAGAGGTGGAGAAGAATGAGAGACCAATTTGTCTGTGTTAAAAAGTCTCTTATATACAAAAACACAATATGAACACTATTGTAGCGTTGGCAAATTGAGTGCTTTAAGGGTTCAAGATACATGTATGTATGTGTATATATATATATATACACACACACACACACACACACACATATATATATATATATATATGTGTGTGTGTGTGTGTGTGTGTGTGTGTGTGTGTGTGTGTGTGTATATATATATAGCTGTGATATTCTTTTTAAATATAAAACATCCACCCTGCTTGGTCTTTATTGTATTTATCAGAAGATTCTAGGATTTTTGCTTTATTAAGTAATTGTGCACACTTCGTTTTGATCTAGAAAAGAGTCAAGTTTCTAAAAGTAAGAATTTATTTTGCAAACAGTTAAAACATGTCTAGTTAACTAAGCATTTACTGTGACTGTATGGAACTAACTGTGATGAATAACTATGTGTAAATGCGGTGTTAGTCAGAACTTCCTTATCTAGGAAAGCTGAGTTCTGGATGTAAAATAATTTGGTTTGCATGAACCATGAAGTTCTTGTCATCAGAAGCACATCGGACGCAATCTGTCATGTCTACTTCACCCATTTTCGGAGACCCTCTTGGTGGATCCGAAGGTCACAGGGGCCGGCTGACCTCTGGCAGCAGAGGGCTGTAGAATACCGTGGTACCGACTCTTCAGTCCAGAGATGTCTCGGGTCACAACAGCTGGATGGAACCGCGCGTCTGGGACTCTTTAAGGAGTCTAATAATATCAGCTTTGTTCTGCAGGAACTGTTGTTCATTGGCTTTGCAGGTGCAAAAGGGTTTTGACGACGTGTCAGAATCTTTGATGGGTTAAAGAGGGATGCTTCAGCTGGCCGGTCTGAAGCTTTCTCTAGAACTCCCGAATCACACAGAGTGATCCAGTTTTAAGGTTTTGATGTTATGATTTGCACAGCCAATCAAAGGCTGACAGGCTTGAGAGATGTTACCTAGACAACTCAGAAACATGCCTTCTTTACCGGATGTTCTGATTGGGTAAAAGACTACCGTATTCTCCGCACCATAAGGCGCTAGTAAAAACCTTTGATCTTCCCCTGAACTGGCAGTGCACCTTTTAATACGGATGCGCCTTTTATACATGCATTAAGGACGCAAGTGAAGCCAGCCACACCTGCGTCTGCAGGAAAACAAAGAGCCGGCCCGTAGCACCGCCCACCCTCGCCGAATTAAAGGTGACGCTGAGAAGCTAGAGTTGTTCCGCTCCTATTGCACTAAGAAGATGGCAGACAAAAACATCCGGCCCCAGCACATCACCAATATGGACGAGGTCCCGCTTACCTTCGACATCCCGGTGAACCGGACCGTGGAGAAAATGGGGACCAGCATGGTGTCTGTGCGGACGACCAGCCACGAGAAATCCTGCTTCACCATCGTGCTCACCTGCCAGGCTGATGGCCAGAAGCTGCCGCCAATGGTCATCTTCAAGCGGAAAACTTTACCCAAAGAAAGATTTCCCGCTGGCGTGATCATCAAGGCAAACCCGAAGGGCAGGATGGATGAGGACATGATGGGGGCGTGGCTGCGGGAGGTGTACACCAAAAGACAGGACAGCTTCTTCCACACTTCTCCAGCCATGCTGATCCATGCAGGCCCATCTCACCGACAGTTAAAATCCCGGTGAAGAGGATGAACACGGAGCTCACCATCCTACCGGGTGGATTAACCAAAGAACTCCAGCCGCTGGACATCGGGGTGAACCGGTCCTTCAAAGCGAAAGTCCGAGCAGCGTGGGAGCGCTGGATGACCGATGGCGAACACACGTTCACCAAGACGAGCAGGCAGCGCCGATCGACTTATGCCACCGTCTGTGAGTGGATCGCTGATGCCTGGGCCAACGTTTCTGTCCAGACTGTTGTTCGAGCTTTCACCAAGGCTGGGATCACAACAGGAGAGCCGAGCAACGACAGTGACATTGACTCTGATGGCGATGAGCTGGGCGTGTTGGAGTCGAGCGTGCTGGGTTCAGTGTTGGGTCAGTTCTTCGTGTCAGACACGGAGGACGAGGATTTTGAGGGATTTATGGACGACAAGTGAAAAAACATGTGAGTGCTTTTTCCAGTATTGCTGCTGGATCATTTTTATAGCTGCTATGGAGCCTTATGTGCGGACCAAACCTTCAGCTAGGACGCTGATTGGCTGTGCGCCCTATAATCAGTTGAGCCTTATGGTGCAGAAAAGACGGTATTTATGTGTCAGAGTTTAACGTAACCTTACTGCTTATGGTGTGAGTGCAAATGTTATGACCTTTGCCATATAAACCCGTGGAACCACAATGTAGTCATTGTAGACAACATTCATTTCAAACTTTAATCATTGAAGCATTTCATTATAATATAATTATTATAAGTAGCAATAAACAAATGTTTATTTAATGATTATCTATATTAGAAGTCATGGAAGAAGTTCATATTGATTTAGGAAATCATTCTTGAATTTAGCAACTGATCCGAGCTGGAGTGTTCCTTATGTGGAGGCCTTGGGAAAGAAAGTTATTGTTGACATGTCGTTATCTGTTGTCAGAGCTGCGGAGTCTGTGAGCTCCAGCTGGTATGAAGGCAGGCTCATTTAAAGGGAACACATGCCGTCTTGTGTCTCCTGTTGGACCAGATGTTGAAAGATCAAACTGTACCTAAAACTGACCATTGCTGGACGTTACACTATCTTGGACCGGATACATGACAGGATACCACAGAACAGCGCTACGCCCTCTGTTGTTCTGTCGGAGAATTGCTTTGTAACACTCTCCAAGAGACGGAGAAGTATGGGAGCAAAACGCTTCCGTCAATCCGTGCGTGTCTGTCCTATGCGGAGCTGATGGAGAAGCATGAATCAGGCTTTACAGTGGTGTGATTAGGATGTGTTACATATTGAAGTAGTTAATTATTATATAATGTATTCTATAGGCTAGTAATGGAGAGAGGGTAGGGTTAAATAAACATAGTCCAACCACTCCTTCATTAATTATCAAACAACTTCAGATAAATTCATCATCACACCCCAACCTCTCTGTTTTTGGTCCCATAAGTGATATTTGTTCCGACATTAGTCTAGATTAGACATGATCTGCCCCCCCCACCCCACCCCACCCCCCACCCACCCCCACCCCCACCCCCACCACCACTGTCCTAATGGGTGTGACCCCGCGAGGAAAGTTGACCATTGAGCAGGGTTGAGGGTTTATCCCTTGGGTCCACGTGGCAGTGGACCTCAAGGGATAAACCATCGATCCTGCTCAATGGTCAACTTTCCTCGCGATGTCACCCATTAAGACAGTGGGAGGGTTAAAAACATTGTAAATGTTGGATATATGCCAGTTTAGGGAATACAAAAAGCAAAACACAGTCTTCCCTCAACATTTATACCAATAATAGATAAAGTGACTGAACTAATGCTAAGTGTAACGTGTGCTTCAGACCATGACAGCAGATGTTATTTACCACCACATCTGTCACCTACAACATGCTGGTTGAGGCTCCTAACCGACCCACCTCAGCTTGAATTCTTTTACGTCAAATGTTTAAAAACACATGAGCAACTAAAACCTACTGTTTTTCCAGTATTGAACCTACTGTTCAGTCCTTGATCCCAATAAGTTCTGATTCATTATCATCATCAGCTGTGCTAGAAGCAGGAGTTGGCTGCTCTGGAGCTTACAGGCGTGTGTTAACACAAGGAGGAAAAACATCAACATTAGGGAATCAGATGTTGTTGCTCATCAGTCTGGGAAAGGTCAAAGGTAATTTTGAGGTTTTTCTTTTTCACTCTACAGACAAAACTATCCACAAGTGCAAAACATTCAGACTGATGATCTGAGTCCCAGCAGGAAAAGGTTAAAGGTCATGTATGGCTTGTCTGGATGTGTCTCTTCTTTCTAAAAGAAGACAAAGAGATGTTTGCTCAGCATTTTAGGGGATCCCAGCTGTCAGCACGGAGGTGGGGGACTCATGGTTTGGGCTCTTTGGGTCCATCAGGAACACCAAAGTACCTTAGGATCTAGATTGGGCCCAGCCATGTGAGAGATGGAGTTTGGAACAAACTTGAAACAGAACCATGATGCAAACACAGAGGTGATGTTCTCTGAGCTGATGGGGTGGATTTACAGTTATAGGAGGTACAGTGGTTAGTTTAGAAGGGGCAGATGTGTCAAGACCTTTGACTGACGCTGTAGAATGAGAACATCTGCGGGGGTAAAACTAAAACCTTCTCAACAAGACGACAGATTATTGATGCAGTCAGGTGACCTCAGATCAGAAGAATCCATACAACCTCTATACAGGCTGAGAGGACAGAGAACAGAATACTGATGTTGGTTAGTGGTCTATAAGATGTCCTAGCTGGACAGCTGTCCAGCAGCGGGACAGGGGTCCATTACAGCCTTCAGCAGGTGTCCCCCACCAGCACCCCTCCTGTGCCTCCATCACTCCAGACTGTTAAGAGGACCTTCATCCTAGGTACAAGTTCATGAACGCGCACGCACACACACACACACACACACACCTGTATATCTGAACATCTCTCCACTTCTCAGACCTCCACACCCCCATCTTGTGGTGGTTCTATTTGGCTCGGTTCAAGCTCACGCAGAACCTTGTTGTGTTTGGTTCTGATGGAGAACCTTTCTGTTAGAGTTTCTAAGGAGGAACCGGTTCTGTAGGTTCTGTTCAGATCCAGGTATGGGTTGCTCCGGTACCGAGTTCGGCTGAATCGGTGCTGCTGGGATAAATCATTGTCTTTATCCTGTTCTCTCAAACAGAACCTGAACTCAGATTGCTGCATCGTTTACATGCGCGCGCACACACACACGCACGCACAAACACTTGTTTTAAACTGCCAGTCTGCAGGTTGATGAGCGGTTCCGGTAGAACCGGTCCAAAACCAGCAGCTTTCCAGAACACAACCTGTTCTCAGCAGCCTGCCTTAGACTCACCTCAGCCCGGTTCTGCTGCTCCGCTGTGCGGGTTTTAAATCCCAGTCCGGTCCGGACTCCTAGTGGGTCAGCGCAGCATGAAAACAAACCCAAACCCGTCCTGGTCCGGTTCTGTTCTACAATCCACAGTAAGGTACCGTCCACCCGTGTGTGTTCTGGAAGAAGCCCAAGTCCTCGAGCTGGTTTCTGTCTGAATGTGCGTGTGTGTGTGTGTGTGTGTGGCAGTGAGTGTGTGCGTGTGCGTGTGTGTGTGCGTGTGTGAGGTGTTTCTGTGAGTCACTGCAGAGGCGCTGAGCGCTGCTCCATCTAATTGCTCTCATAGCGCGAGCGGATTGCGCGTGCAAGATTAGTGACAGAGAAACCAGGTCTCTCTCTCCCCATCACTCTCTCTCTTGCTGTGTTCCTATTGGACGGTACCAGATGAAATTTACTGAGCCTGCAACCAATAATCTGCTGCATCCTCTCCATCAGCCGGCCTGTGGCCCGGCACGGCTCAGATGTCTTTGGACCACTTTGTTTCACATGCAGGGAAACAGTTCTGCGGGACACAATGATTTAAGGAGACATTCACGCGGACGAGGGACAGGCATGGAGGAAACAATGGTTTATAGGGGACAGGTGTGGGGGACATGGCAAGACAAGTATGCAGACTTAGATCCTACCAAAATAAAAGCTGGGTGAGGAGATAATTTATCATTATTTGTTGTTTTTACCCTTTTACATTAAGATTCTTGTTCTTGATTTAAATCAACTCAAATAGTTATTTGTTGATTTGTAACTGATTAAATAAAACTGAAAAGAAAAACCCTGTGCAAACACTCAAAACGCCTGTTGCCCTTTAACAATGGATAGCTGCTGTTAACGCTGGATTCTCAACCCCAGCAGTCAGATGAAGTTTCTCAAGCCAAAACGTACAGAAATCCACCTTCTTCTCTTCCCTCGCCTAGCATTCTTCTTTATTAATGTTGCTGTGTTTCGATACATGGAGAAATGATCTGAAAATCAAAGATTTTTGAATAATAACAACCTACCTACTAGCATTTTAAATCTGATAGTTCAACACATTCTCACACCCTAAGCGTCGGAAACAAACGCTTGGTCAGCCACTCTCCACGTCAGACCCCTGATGCCAAAAGTGCCCTTTTTCATTGCTTATGTGCGAAAAGGGTTTTTCCCTTATTTGACTGCAGATCCCAATGCAGCGTAAAACTGACGCGATGGGATGTCCACAGCCAGGGGCACCAAACAAGATCATTGTACCTCACCTTAACCTTATCCTCTTATTTAACCTTCTCCTCACCCCTTTCCTAACCTTAACCATCTTGCTAGCAAACACGTTAGTGATGTGTTGGTTGCTCTAAAAGCCGGCTCTACGAAGCGAACGGAGGGAGCCGCCTCGTCATTGGTCGGGTTTGGACAGAGCCAATGCGAGGGGGAGGTTTCAACTACCAAGGTGGAGGTTAAAAGTAGAGGGTATGTGTAACCTCCCCCTCGCCAGATGGTATGTTCTAACGTTCCCCTTGGGCGGCAAATACGAAAATTGACAGTCAGACTCTGACTGTCAGAGTCAGAATGCATGGGAAGCAAATGCTTGATCACAGTGAGAGTAACGTTTTAGGTAGCAAAAGGGTTAAGGTTAGGATGAGGGAGAGGGGAAGGTTATAAATAGTGAAACGTTAAGGTTTAGGTGCGGTTAAATGAGCTGGTTCGGTGCCGCATCAGCGAGTATCTAATCATGTCAGTTTTACGCTGCATTGGGATCTGCAGGTACAAAAGGGAAAAAACCCTTTTCGCACATAAGCAATGAAAAAGGGCACTTTTGGTTTCTGGGTTCTCACGTGGAGGGTGGCTGAACAAGCGTTTGTTTCCGACGCTTAGGGTGTGAGAATGTGCTGGATAGTTATAGCAAAAACTGTCAAATTTTGAGAGGGTGTTCTTGGTACCAACCAAAAGAAGTTCTGTTTTGTCTGTATTTAATTTCAGGAAGCTCAAACTGAACCAGGATTCAGTCTGCTGGTTCTGAACATATTCACACACACATAAACCTTTCTCAGTCTTACTCCACCTTAGTTCATCATCACATAGGGTTTTAAAGTTACCGTATTTTCACGACCATAGAACGCACCGTGTTATAGGGCACAGCTTCAGTTACGGGTGTCTTTTTGGTATTTAACACATACAAAAGGCTCATTGGTTATAGGGCGCGGGTGCGGGCACGGTAAAACGTACCGGTAAAACATCTGTGCGGGCTCGGGACTCGGAACATATCAGTGCAAACCAGACATTGTGAAAATTATAAACAGCCAAAAGCATGTTTCACTTTACTGGTCTAGTCCTGGTTCAGACCTGGTTTAGAGCACACGTGCACTTCCTCATTGCGTGGGCTGGATGTGCAGGAGGTGCGGAAGATGGACAGCTTTTCTTTGTAATCCACTGGAAGTTGCTGCGCAACCGTAGTCCTTGTCCGGATGGAAAGATGGCGGCGTTTCATAAAACGAAAGCACCAAGACGGACCTCCTTGAAAATGTTCAATGTTCATTTCTTGTGCGAGCGTTACTGCTCTCAGACGAACGGTGACGGTAGAGACACTTCTCCCAGCTGTCCTCTGCTTGTTAACCCATTGCTCGAGGTGGTCTTCCAGCTCAGGCTGCTGGAATTCTCTCGCCGCTGCTCTATTCCCATGTTTCTCTGCGTTGCAGTTTAAACTGTGCTTCATAGGCGTGTCTCTTAGCAGGTGCCATTCTCAGGGTTGTCAGAACAATGTTCAGCATACCGCGCATACCTGCCCTTTTGAACTATTCGGGGTCTGTCTTCGCTCACGTCCGCACGTTCACGCCACGGCTCTTGCCATTCTCGCCACGCACCTTGTCTTCTACTACGTTCACGTCTCACAACAACACAATAGGCGCACCACACCATAGGGCGCGGCATACATTTGAGAAAATTTAAGACTTTTAGGTGTGCCTTATGGTTGTGAAAATACGGTAGTCTTGTTTAATTCGTTTAGTAATAAATCTTTAATCTTTTAAGCCTGACTCACTCTCTTTTCTTGAAGTTGATATGAAGTGTTGCTCAATCCCTGCAATAAAAAGATCCGATCTTCTGGTTAAATTTATTGAAAGATCCATTAAGGTGATATACTTCGTGATATTTCACATTTTATGGTTTCCAATTAAATGTAATGACATACTCACTACACAGGCCTGTTTTCATGATAAATTGTATGTTAGTTTTCACATTTGATCTAAATATGACTATTGCATCACAGCATGAAACATTTTTTTTACCTTGAATTTGGTTGCTGTTTTACACTTAAGGTAATACTTTCTGATTTGCTTACTTTACTGTAATATTTGAGTATTCACTTGCTGAAGGGCCAAAATAATCACATTGCTTAGAAAAGCTATAAGCTGACTCAGATAACAGGTTTGTAGAGCCATATGAGGAAATAAATATTTAATTTAACAGGTAGACTTTGGGGAAAAAAGGTAGACTTTGTCGTCATGTATCGCCCCCTCTGAGATTTTTCTCAGCAGCCGCCACTGCTAAAACTATCTCAAGTTACTTTTTCATTGATCAACAACTCAGTATTATAGTGTCTTGTAGTGCATTTTACTACTGTCATGATGCCAACAGAAAAAACTAAATTCTTCTGTTTTTTTTTTTTTACTGATGGCTGGTGAACTGAAAAAGCTAACTGCTAGCCTTCATGTTAGCTAACAGCTATTGCTGTAAAGCAGGTAGAGACCCAGGGGCGTCGGACTGGGGGGGGGGGGGGGGGGGGGGGGGTACCGTTTACCCAGGGCCCACTGCAGGGAGGGGCCCTGAGACAGCTTTGAATAAAAATGTTTTATTGTTGTTGTTTTCTCCCCCCAACTTACGTAATGTCTTAATACCTGGATAAAGAGGTTAAGAAACAGAATTTCGCCTTAAAAATAATAACTGAATAATCTCTGAGGCATCTATCACCCCTTAAAAATGTGCAAAGTGGTTTAGTCAACACCAGCGGCCAGGGGCTGCACGGCCGCATGTACAGCTAATGAGACATCGCAGATGCCGACAGCCAGAGCTGGAGGCCGGAGAGTCAGTCATGTCTTTTCCCAAGAAAGGGAAATCTGGCTTTCAGAAAAGAGGGAGAAGGAGAAAAAGTTAATTGAACAGAAGCAAGTATTGACTAGGTTTTTCAAGAAGGAAGGTGAGCAGCAGCCAGCAGCAGCAGAACACAGTTTTAGCTGATATTAGCTAGCTCTCAGAAGCTGCATTCATGTTAGGTGTTCAGTGTTAAACGCCTTTAGTTTCACCATCAAGATCAAATATAAATTAATTAGTGTTATCAGTTAAAAGTTTGAGAGGATTTTTCATGAGTTTCATGATTTGTGCAAAATATCTTCCGCAGTAATTCATATTTTACTGTGTGTGTGTGTGTGCGCGCGTGCGTGCGTGCGTGCACGCATGTGTGTGTGTGTGTGTGTGTGTGTGTGTGTGTGTGTGTGTACTTGTGTTTCAGTCCTGGAGCTGGAACAGAGCTAAACCTGGTTCTGACCTGGCTCTGCTGTTCATATAAATCCACACATCAATCAATCCATCGCGCGGATTGCCCCAAGTGTCCCTCACTGTTAAAAACTAAATTCAATGAAAAACTATCAGTTAAACAGATGAAAAAGATTTGTGACCATTAGGATCAGTGGAACAGTCCCGCAGGAACGCTGTGGGATGGAGATGGTCTCGAATCAAACGTATCTTAAAGTTCCCAACATGTTCACTGAGCCTGGTGTTGAGTAGGAAATTGTTCTAATGTGGAAATCCCTCATTAGTGACCATCTGTAGCTCCTCGCGTTGTTCCTGCTCCTGCACAGTTAGGACTTAATGCTGCAGCAGACATCATGTTATGAATCAATTAACCCTGGAGGGTCCAGCTAATGGTCTGATAATGTTTACCGCTGATTTAGTAGTTATTGGTCCAATCTCTGTCTAACTCAGTGGTTCTCAATTATTTTCTGTCGTGCCCCCGTTTATGGAAAGAAAAGAATCCACCACCCCCCCCAATTGAAATCTGATATAGAACCAGAGAAAATTTTATTCTTAATCTTTACAAACCAATGCAAGTGGTTTCTGGCACCACAAATCTGATGATCTAATCAAATTGAGAAATGAGCTACAATAACGTCAAGCTAATTCAAAGTTCAATTTTCTAAGTCATACAAAACCTTTTTTTAACTGTAAACATTAGCTGTCCACTAAAACATCTCATTCTTTTTCAAACCTCATAAGTTTTTTACATTTAACATTTTCTCTGCCAACATTAAACAATAGTAATGACATTTTAATTCATAACTAGAGCTAAAAAGAGCAAAACATTCACACCGACTTTTTTGTAAGATTTTGAGTTGAAAAAGCCTTGAACTCTGAAACTTTTCTGTCGGTTACATCAGTTTGACCACATAAAACACTATCCGTCAAAAACGTAGTTTATTGCATGTTTTTCTGTTTTGTATGAAAACATTTAGTTTAGCTGGTGGAAAAGTCCAGGGGCTTGTTAATATAACTGGGGTGTAAGGTCTCCAGGTGCCGCTTTAACTTGTTAGGTTTCATGCTGTCGGTTGCCAAAGTTTTTAGGCAGAAAACACAAATGGGTCTTTCTTCATTTCCGACCATGTTCACGGTAAACCCAAGCGCTACGTAGGCCTCGTCATATTTTCTGGTCTTTTTTTTTGTCGGCTACTTGCACGTTGGACCTCTTGTACCTCCGTCAATTTACTTTTCACCGTCATAAACGTCTCCATCTCTACTCCATCAGCGCTCTCACTGTGTACACTGGGGCACTCGTTTGTGTGTGTGTGTGTGTGTATGTGTGTGTATGTGTTTGTGGTCGGTCTTCTTCTACTGGGTTAAAAGGGCAGCTTATTGTTTAGTTAGAGTGCTGCTGCCACCTAGCGACTGGGGGTGGTTTAGCATTGCATTTTGAACAGATTATGCTAAAAAAAATAATGAATTCTCCTGCATCTCGCACCCCCCAGTCAACCACTTGCGCCCTCCCAGGAGGGCGCGCCCCACTAATTGAGAAATACTGGTCTAACTAGTTCAGCTGAGGTTGTTTAAAATCTTCGAACAGTGTCTTTAATGAGCTGAGCCCAGACCAGTAACACACAGATGTGGAGTGTTTTGTGAGGTTTCAAGCCTCCTGATGAACAGAACGATGAAACGATCCCAACAGTCTGAGGCCCTGTCCACACGTAGCCGGGTGTCACGACGTGCGCGGAGTGGAGCGGAGGAAAGGCGTGGATCCAGACCGGGGAGGAAACAGGCAGGCAGGTAGGTAGGTAGGATATCTTAACATGGGTTTATTAAGCACGCTGACACTGGAACAATGACACCACAAGGAACACAGAACAGCAGGGGTTTAAATACATGAGGAACAGGAGCTATGGTGATTGGGAAACAAGAGGCAGGTGGGAGCAATTAACGGAGACACAGACTACAACCTAGGAGAAGACAGGACAGGGTGTGACAGTACCCCCCCCCCCCCTCAAAGGGCGGATCCCAGACGCCCACAGGAACCAGGAGCAGGGCGGGGGGAGGGGGACCCGGAGGGAGGGCCCAGAGGACGATGGAGAGGCGGCAGGGAATGGCAGAGTCCGGGTGCCGGCGCCTGAGGCAGATGAGGCGACGGGCCCTTGGAGGCCGGCGCCTGCGGCAGAAGAGGAGGCGACGGGCCCTTGGAGGCCGGCGCCTGCGGCAGAAGAGGAGGCGACGGGCCCTTGGAGGCTGGCGCCTGCGGCAGATGAGGAGGCGACTGGCCCTTGGAGGCCGGCGCCTGCGGCAGATGAGGAGGCGACGGGCCATTGGAGGCCGGCGCCTGCGGCAGAAGAGGAGGCGACGGGCCCTTGGAGGCCAGCGCCTGCGGCAGAAGAGGAGGCGACGGGTCCTTGGAGGCCGGCGCCTGCTGCAGAAGAGGAGGCGACGGGCCACTGGAGGCCGGCGCCTACGGCAGAGGAGGAGCTCTGCAGGCTGGGCCGGCGACAAAGTCACTGCAGGCTGGGCCGGCGACAAAGTCACTGCAGGCTGGGCCGGCGACAAAGTCACTGCAGGCTGGGCCGGCGTTGCCCTCAAAACCACCATCGGAACTGGAGACCCTGGAGACGCCGGGCTTGACGGAGCATCGGCCTCTTGAGTGCAAAGAGCATCCCCAGACGAGACGGCGACGTCATCGGACGATCCGACTTCAGAGGACGAGGCGGCGGCGACGTCATCAGACGGGCCGACTTCAGAGGACGAGGCGGCGGCGACGTCATCAGACGAGCCGACTTCAGAGGACGAGGCGGCGGCGACGTCATCAGACGAGCCGACTTCAGAGGACGAGGCGGCGGCGACGTCATCAGACGAGCTGACTTCAGAGGACGAGGCGACGGCGACGTCATCAGAAGAGGAGGCGACGTCATCGGACGAGGCGACGTCATCGGACGGGACGTCATCAGAAGAGGAGGCGACGTCATCGGACGGGACGTCATCAGAAGAGGAGGCGACGTCATCGGACGGGACGTCATCAGAAGAGGAGGCAACGTCATCGGACGGGACGTCATCAGAAGAGAAGGCGACGTCATCGGACGGGACGTCATCAGAAGAGGAGGCGACGTCATCGGACGGGACGTCATCAGAAGAGGAGGCGACGTCATCGGACGGGACGTCATCAGAAGAGGAGGCGACGTCATCGGACGGGACGTCATCAGGGGCGACGTCATCAGGGGCGACGTCATCGGACGGGACGTCATCAGAAGTGGGGGCGACGTCATCGGACGGGACGTCATCAGGGGCGACGTCATCGGACACGTCGTCATCAGGGGCGACGTCATCGGACACGTCGTCATCAGGGGCGACGTCATCGGACACGTCGTCATCAGGGGCGACGACTTCGGACATGTCGTCATCGGGGCGACGACTTCGGACACGTTGTCATCAGGGGCGACGACTTCGGACACGTCGTCATCAGGGGCGCCGACTTCAGAACAGGAAGGGGCTTCGACTTCAGCACAGGAAGGGGCGTCGACTTCAGAACAGGAAGGGGCGTCGACCACCATCGACTTCGGGTCCAGGGGCGTCGACTTCTGGTCCTTCGATTTTCGGACCGTCGACCTCTGGACCGCTGGCCTCTGGACCGGAACCGGAACCGTCTGCTTCTGGCCCGGAGGAGTCGGCTTCTGGTCCCTCGACTTCTGGACCGCCGAGTTTTGGACCGGATCCGGCTCCATCTGCTTCCGGGTCGGTACCCTCCGTCTCTCGGCCCGCTCCGTCGGCTTATGGGCCGGTGCCGTCTGCTTCTGGGCCGGTGGCAGAGCCGCTGCTAGGAGGGCTTGGAGCGTTGAGGAGAGGTGGGAGGTCAGCTCGTCCAGCTGTAGCTCCCTGAGGCTGAGCGTCCAACGGAGCTGGGCCAGCTCAGCCCGCTGACCGGCGAGCTCCGCTGGGGGAACCCCGCGCTCGCTCCTCTGGCCCTGGGACGAGGAGGATAGGGCGTCCAGGTGAGACTCCTTGCTGCTGAGGAGCTCGCGGAACCGGCCGAGCTCCGCCCGTTGCTCCATCAGCCGGGCCGCGATTGCTGCTCCTTCCTCTGCAACCGACGGGGGCTCCAGTTCGGCAGGAGACGGGACTGGTGGTCTGGCCGGGGGCGTGTCCGAACTGCCGCGCCGGGCACGGCCAGCTGCGGGCTCGAAGCTCCGTCCAGAAGCGCTGGGCTGTGGTGGCTTCCGGCGTCTCTCCCCACGCCGTGGACCGACTCCGGGGGAACAGATCGCCAGCCTCGTGCCCTCATAGCTGGAGCGATCTGGCAGCGGCTCCCGGTCCAAACATGCCTCCGGTTCCGGGAGGACAGGGAGGAACGCTGCGGCCGAAGGTTGGCGACGCCAGCGGCGGCGAGGCGGAGCTGGGGCAGAAGGAGATGGAGAAGCTGGCCGGTGGTCGGACGTGAGCCACTGGAGCAGGTTCTCCCAGGGCAGAATCTCCCGACTGGATCCATCAACGGGTTCGGGTGGTGTCATTCTGTCACGACGTGCGCGGAGTGGAGCGGAGGAAAGGCGTGGATCCAGACCGGGGAGGAAACAGGCAGGCAGGTAGGTAGGTAGGATATCTTAACATGGGTTTATTAAGCACACTGACACTGGAACAATGACACCACAAGGAACACAGAACAGCAGGGGTTTAAATACATGAGGAACAGGAGCTATGGTGATTGGGAAACAAGAGGCAGGTGGGAGCAATTAACGGAGACACAGACTACAACCTAGGAGAAGACAGGACAGGGTGTGACAGTACCCCCCCCCCCCCCCCCCCTCAAAGGGCGGATCCCAGACGCCCACAGGAACCAGGAGCAGGGCGGGGGGAGGGGGACCCGGAGGGAGGGCCCAGAGGACGATGGAGAGGCGGCAGGGAACGGCAGAGTCCGGGTGCCGGCGCCTGAGGCAGATGAGGCGACGGGCCCTTGGAGGCCGGCGCCTGCGGCAGAAGAGGAGGCGACGGGCCCTTGGAGGCCGGCGCCTGCGGCAGAAGAGGAGGCGACGGGCCCTTGGAGGCTGGCGCCTGCGGCAGATGAGGAGGCGACTGGCCCTTGGAGGCCGGCGCCTGCGGCAGATGAGGAGGCGACGGGCCATTGGAGGCCGGCGCCTGCGGCAGAAGAGGAGGCGACGGGCCCTTGGAGGCCGGCGCCTGCGGCAGAAGAGGAGGCGACGGGCCCTTGGAGGCCGGCGCCTGCGGCAGAAGAGGAGGCGAAGGGCCCTTGGAGGCCGGCGCCTGCGGCAGAAGAGGAGGCGACGGGTCCTTGGAGGCCGGCGCCTGCTGCAGAAGAGGAGGCGACGGGCCACTGGAGGCCGGCGCCTACGGCAGAGGAGGAGCTCTGCAGGCTGGGCCGGCGACAAAGTCACTGCAGGCTGGGCCGGCGTTGCCCTCAAAACCACCATCGGAACTGGAGACCCTGGAGACGCCGGGCTTGACGGAGCATCGGCCTCTTGAGTGCAAAGAGCATCCCCAGACGAGACGGCGACGTCATCGGACGATCCGACTTCAGAGGACGAGGCGGCGGCGACGTCATCAGACGGGCCGACTTCAGAGGACGAGGCGGCGGCGACATCATCAGACGAGCCGACTTCAGAGGACGAGGCGGCGGCGACGTCATCAGACGAGCCGACTTCAGAGGACGAGGCGGCGGCGACGTCATCAGACGAGCTGACTTCAGAGGACGAGGCGACGGCGACGTCATCAGAAGAGGAGGCGACGTCATCGGACGAGGCGACGTCATCGGACGGGACGTCATCAGAAGAGGAGGCGACGTCATCGGACGGGACGTCATCAGAAGAGGAGGCGACGTCATCGGACGGGACGTCATCAGAAGAGGAGGCAACGTCATCGGACGGGACGTCATCAGAAGAGGAGGCGACGTCATTGGACGGGACGTCATCAGAAGAGGAGGCGACGTCATCGGACGGGACGTCATCAGAAGAGGAGGCGACGTCATCGGACGGGACGTCATCAGAAGAGGAGGCGACGTCATCGGACGGGACGTCATCAGGGGCGACGTCATCAGGGGCGACGTCATCGGACGGGACGTCATCAGAAGAGGGGGCGACGTCATCGGACGGGACGTCATCAGGGGCGACGTCATCGGACACGTCGTCATCAGGGGCGACGTCATCGGACACGTCGTCATCAGGGGCGACGTCATCGGACACGTCGTCATCAGGGGCGACGACTTCGGACATGTCGTCATCAGGGGCGACGACTTCGGACACGTCGTCATCAGGGGCGACGACTTCGGACACGTCGTCATCAGGGGCGCCGACTTCAGAACAGGAAGGGGCTTCGACTTCAGCACGTGAAGGGGCGTCGACTTCAGAACAGGAAGGGGCGTCGACCACCATCGACTTCGGGTCCAGGGGCGTCGACTTCTGGTCCTTCGATTTTCGGACCGTCGACCTCTGGACCGCTGGCCTCTGGACCGGAACCGGAACCGTCTGCTTCTGGCCCGGAGGAGTCGGCTTCTGGTCCCTCGACTTCTGGACCGCCGAGTTTTGGACCGGATCCGGCTCCATCTGCTTCCGGGTCGGTACCCTCCGTCTCTCGGCCCGCTCCGTCGGCTTATGGGCCGGTGCCGTCTGCTTCTGGGCCGGTGGCAGAGCCGCTGCTAGGAGGGCTTGGAGCGTTGAGGAGAGGTGGGAGGTCAGCTCGTCCAGCTGTAGCTCCCTGAGGCTGAGCGTCCAACGGAGCTGGGCCAGCTCAGCCCGCTGACCGGCGAGCTCCGCTGGGGGAACCCCGCGCTCGCTCCTCTGGCCCTGGGACGAGGAGGATAGGGCGTCCAGGTGAGACTCCTTGCGGCTGAGGAGCTCGCGGAACCGGCCGAGCTCCGCCCGTTGCTCCATCAGCCGGGCCGCGATTGCTGCTCCTTCCTCTGCAACCGACGGGGGCTCCAGTTCGGCAGGAGACGGGACTGGTGGTCTGGCCGGGGGCGTGTCCGAACTGCCGCGCCGGGCACGGCCAGCGGCGGGCTCGAAGCTCCGTCCAGAAGCGCTGGGCTGTGGTGGCTTCCGGCGTCTCTCCCCACGCCGTGGACCGACTCCGGGGGAACAGATCGCCAGCCTCGTGCCCTCATCGCTGGAGCGATCTGGCAGCGGCTCCCGGTCCAAACATGCCTCCGGTTCCGGGAGGACAGGGAGGAACGCTGCGGCCGAAGGTTGGCGACGCCAGCGGCGGCGAGGCGGAGCTGGGGCAGAAGGAGATGGAGAAGCTGGCCGGTGGTCGGACGTGAGCCACTGGAGCAGGTTCTCCCAGGGCAGAATCTCCCGACTGGATCCATCAACGGGTTCGGGTGGTGTCATTCTGTCACGACGTGCGCGGAGTGGAGCGGAGGAAAGGCGTGGATCCAGACCGGGGAGGAAACAGGCAGGCAGGTAGGTAGGTAGGATATCTTAACATGGGTTTATTAAGCACGCTGACACTGGAACAATGACACCACAAGGAACACAGAACAGCAGGGGTTTAAATACATGAGGAACAGGAGCTATGGTGATTGGGAAACAAGAGGCAGGTGGGAGCAATTAACGGAGACACAGACTACAACCTAGGAGAAGACAGGACAGGGTGTGACACCGGGGATCTGCCAAAACGTAGATATGTTTCTACATTTTGGCCTGTCATCCACACGAAAACGGAGTTTTTTCACACGAAAACGGATCTTTTTAAAAACTCCGGCCAAAGTGAAGATCTGCATTTTCTCCGTTTTGGGTGTCTGCGTGTGAACAGACAAAACCGGAGTTTTAAGGTCCGCAACGTCACTTTCCGCGACAAAAAAATGCTGACATCACATGTGCGACCTGTGTTTACGCTAGCCGACAGCATGGATGCCCTCAGAGCTGCGCTCGCTTTATCAATTGTCCAAGCGCTTTTTGCTTGTTTGTTTTTGCAAGCGGAATTACTGCTCCTTGCGGAAGACCACAGACGAAGGACGAGGTTAAGAACGGGGGAAGTACTGCCGCCTACAGGTCTGGCATGTCCTTAACAACGTATTTATCCGGGTACGTGTGGACAGAGTTTCTTTTTAAAACGAGGTGGTGTGGATGCAAGTTTTTGGAGGGGCAAATATTCGTTTTTAAAAAAACCCAGCTACATGTGGACTAGGCCTGAGAGACATGTTTAATCTTAATAAAAACACTTGACAAATCATAACGTTAGCGACTCTTAATAATGAATGATTCAAAAAATTTTGTGTAGAAAAATTTATCTAAATGTCATTCCCCTGTAAGCTAAAGTCACTGCTGGACTGACCATAGGGCATAGCGGGCAACTGCCCGCTGGGCCGACCCTTTCATCTTTTATGGGCCGGTGTCTGTTTTTTTTTTTTTTTTTTTTTTTCCCTGGCCTCTAGTTGTTGCAGACAACTTGTCCGCGCCGCCCCACGCGACGCCTCGTAAAAGTTGGTGGATTGGCCAATTGGTAATAATAGACTCTGGGCTGGACCAATAGCCAGAGGTCTGATGCACCCGCCAGTTGTTTGTGAATCTCAGTAAACAGACAGACGAGCTTTACAAAATGGAGAACAAAAAACGGAAAGCAGGAGCGGAGAAAATTCGACTAAAAAAGAAACTGGCCCTTCAGGCTGATGCTGGTAAATGTGTTAAAATCTCACAGTTGTTTGGTGGTGAAGGTTCAAGTAAAATCAATTTAGGAAGTGATGGAGCCTCAGCCCAGCGACAGGTTAGAGAAGAAAAGAGGGAGGAGGAGGAGAAACCCGAGCCGGTGTTGTGCCATTAATCGTTTCGCTGCCAAAAAATGATTAGCCACCGCGGGATCGCGCACGGTTAGGTAATTGCATTTCTAGACAAAATTCCCCAGGATTTCGCCCTAAAACTCAGCATATCTAGCAATATGGACATTCAGAAAGCAAAGATAACCTCTTCCGGTACTTAAACAGATGTTTATCGCGGATATTAGTGTGGCAGTGTTTGTGGCACCCTGCGCGGGAGCACGAGGACGTGCTTGTGGAAAGAGGGAGGAAGATGTGGCAGTGTGAGCATCCTGTCACAATGTCTTGATTGATCTTGCACCCTGGATAGTTGGTCAAGGGGATGTTCCTTTGTCTGACTGGTTAGAGCGTATGACTCTCACCCCAGAGGTCTGGGGATCGAATACAACCCGAGCCGTCGTTTATCCACCTTGCCACGTTAGTTTTTCCAGTTCGGAAGTTGTTTTAAATGTTGCTAATTGTCTTAAACGTTCACAATGAGGACATATTAATCCTTTTTGCAATATTTGTGATTGAAAGATGGTTTGTGGTAAGAACTGACTTTCTTTATGTTACAGCCTTGATACTAAAAAAATAAATAATGTAAAATGGCACCCTGTATTGAATGTAAACGTTGTATTAATGTAAATAAACAATTCTCCAGCGAATTAATTTTTTCCCCTTCCTTTCTTTAGTCCACTTGACATGGAGCCACAGTTAACTAGTTTGGGGCACATTTTTACTTGGAAAAATAGTATTTAAACTGATCAAGCTTTGGCTTTACAATGACACTGTGTAAGTTGCTAAACATTACGTTGCTCTATTTAAAAGTAACAAGATAAAAGCTCTTCAGCACATACAATTAAGATTGGTCACTTGCCAAATAGACTACACCCTCCCGTTTACCTATAAGAAATGCCTCAAAATATCTTTAAATTCTTTATTGATGATTTAATTGTAGACAACTAAAATGGCATTTTACTTGCCAAAAAGTGATTGAATCGCTCAGATTTTCATGGAGGCTAAAATTGACCAAATAAGGGTTTTATGTAATATCTGTTGATGTTACTGTACTCATACTGCCTACTGTATCATTAAAAACACCCCAAAAATGGCACACAAAAAAAAAAGATAATTTCCCTTGCCAAAAATTGATTACAGTGTCCTGGTCACCTGTAAAGGGTTACATTTACCTAAATATTACCTTATTTATTATCTCTTGATGTTATTAGTGCCATCACAGGTTGCTGGGTCTCTTCATAAACACCTCAAAAATGGCAACAAATGATCATTTCCCTTGCCAAAAATTGATTACAGTGTCCTGGTCATGTGTAAAGGGTTACATTTACCTAAATATTACTTTATTTATTATCTCTTGATGTTATTAGTGCCATCACAGGATGCTGGGTGTCTTCCACATTCATAAACACCTCAAAAATGGCAACAAATGATCATTTCCCTTGCCAAAAATTTATCACAGAGTCCTGGTCACCTGTAAAGGGTTAAATTTACCTAAATATTACCTTATTTATTATCTCTTGATGTTATTAGTGCCATCACAGGATGCTGGGTGTCTTCCACATTCATAAACACCTCAAAAATGGCAACAAATGATCATTTCCCTTGCCAAAAATTTATCACAGTGTCCTGGTCACCCATAAAGGCTTAAATTGGCATAAATATTACTTCATTTATTATGATGCTGGGTGTGTTCCACAATCATATTCGAATAAACATGAAAATATTCCGTCCGAATATCTGTTTCTTGTTATAAATATAACAGCTAGAAGGATTTACAGTTAAAATAGGAGAAATATTTCAGGAAACTATTGTCAATTAACCACAGAAATAGGGACTAATAACATCAAGAGATAATAAATAAGGCAATATTTAGGTAAATTTAACCCTTTACACTTGACTCCCCAGGAAGGGTCGTAACACCACTTGCCTCATGCACATAAGTGACCAAAACAAAGCAGCATGGAGACACTCCGTCTCCAACCACCTCTCAGGCAGCAGCCTGCACTCCCAAGTTCTACACGTCACCAGAACATAAACAACCGCAACACAATAAAAGCAGTGTTATACAAAATGGAAGGCCTGTAGTGTTTATTCTCTTACAGTAACAACTTATCAATTTTTTGGAGGAATTTATTTAAGATTTTTTGGTTTTTATTAATTGTGCAATAGAAAAATAATCACTAGATTAATCATCTAAATAGTCATTAGAATAGTTGACTATTCGATAAAATAATCGTCAGAATAATCATTTTAAAAATAATCATTTACCCCCAACCCTACTTTTTTAGAATACCAGGATAGGAAGGATGGTGTAGGTTTACGTTTATTAGATTGATACATAAATACTACCAATAAGAAAGTGTACGTTCGTGTGTGTCAGAAACAGCGTAAGGCTTAATGTCTTTTCCAAAAAAAAAACAAGTGATGGGCCGGTCTCCAATCAAAATGCCCGGGCTGAATTTTTGTCCCAGTCCAGCCCTGGCTAAAGTAATGAGTCACCTAGAGGGTAGTGGCTGCTCTCTATAATGTGGTAATAAGTGGTAATCCGTTGCTACAGCAATCAGCCAATGGGGAAATCCGCTATACACCATCAAAGAGGAAGCAAATACATCCCTTTTCTAAAGGACTTAAGTACATCTATCTGCTCGTCTCGAAGAAAAACTCAAGTCTAAATTAGTCAAAGTTTCAACGAGCACCATTCCTGAGCGAACACCATCTTTGTAGTTTTTCTCCATTACAGCTCTAGTGCAAGGCCCATCCAACAAACAGAGTGCTGTGATTGGCCAGACACAAAACTGTTTGGGCCAATGGTAGACCTGCTGAGACTACAATGGAGCATAGCTAAAGCAACCTGCAGAAAAAAACCTTTTGCTGGTCTATATTTCTAGGCTACGGGAGTCTGGGATCTGGTCTAAACAACACTCTGACTGCAGACCACAGAACAACTGATGCATGGCTCCTGTATGTACACGGTGTTTAATCTGGATGCAGACTGGTCCCTTCAGATCAGGGCTGTCCAAATATTTATACAAGAAGGCCAAAGTCCACAAGATGAAAATATTCATCAGTCACAAAGATGAGAATTTTTTTCCCAAATAGAAAAGAAAGTAAAGGCATTACGCCTGCAATATTTTAATTCGTATGAAATATAATGAATTATTATTAAAATGAAAAAAGCTGGTTAATAAAAGGCTAACATTTTGGATTAAAATTAAAGTTTCACGTAAAAACAAATGTAGTTTACTAAAAGATAAAAATGTTTGTCAAGTTCAACCTGCTGCTGGAGAGACAAAACTTGACGATTCTTGAAATGTGTGGCGTTTGAACTCCTTTAGAACAACCAAAGCTGAAAGTGATCACATGTTGTGACATCCTGGATCACCAAGAACCACAGAAGTAAATCAAATCCACTCTAATCAAAGGAAACATTGAAATATTCTGCTGAGTCGTGAACAATAGGGAAGCTAGGATCGACCAGATTAACCATCAGAACAGCCACAGTCAACAAAGGCTGCCTGTGCAGCCCCGTCAAGGGATTTTACTGACTTGAATAATAAAAACTGGAAAATTCCCATGTAAGCTCCAAAAATAAACATCTTTCTCACATTATGACTGAGCTACGGGACGGTCTTTTATTGTTATGGCTGGACTGGCTCCGATTCTCTAGGTTGTAACTCCTCTCTGATGGTGACGCCCGCCCACATCTGCTTTTCCTTCTAACTCTGTTTAATTGTGTTTTAAAATATCTGAAACCAACTCTTCTGAGGGGATACTGAAAGGTTCCAACATAACAGAGGGACTGGACCTGTCAGACCTGGTTCTGAGGAGGTTCTGTAGAATAAGATTAGATGGAGGAACGGTTTTCGGCTGTTTTTGACTGTCAGAAACCGGTGATGTGAGGGATCTTAGGATTTCTTATGAATTGGAAATTTGCTATTCGCATAAACTTTCAAACCTTGTTCTACTGCCTCAGTAGCAAAAGTGTTCTGCATCCAAGTGTGTGCATATGAGGGAGGGAGGGTGAGAGAGTGAGAGGCATAATCAGCTATAGTCAGTGAGGCTCAAGGCAGACCATCAGTGGGATTCAGCTGCCGTCTACATCTCATGTGTGTGGCACGCAGCAGCCTTGGCCCGCTCTCTCCATCCTGAGACCATTTATGGGCGTAGGACTGGAAGAGGGCATGAATGTAACAAGGCTGCAGCCGCTGGGGTCAGTCTGTGGATGAGAGGCATGGGCGCAGAAAGGTCACTGACACAGAAAAGCATCAAGGGCCAACAGAGAGCGTGTGTGTGTGTGTGTGTGTGTGTGTGTGTGTGTGTGTGTGTGTGTTTGTGTGTGTGTGTGTGTGTTTTCCACTTCAAACACTGGTCTAACCAACCAGACCAGCGTGTCCAGTAACGTATTAATGTTACAATTAAACTGTTTCCCTTCATGTAGGCTAGGAACGTTTCACCTGCCGTGGCCCGACCGCTTCTGCTCCACATAAACTTTGTGCGTGATCAAATGTCTCTACGCGTCATGCGTCTCCATATTAGAGACGGGAACAAGCGCTGTTCAGCCAGTTTCATAATTTCATAAAAAGAAAATTTTTCCAAGTGACACATCCCTCAGAGAGACCGGGTTTCCAGACCGCTTCAGTGGGAGGAAATCACCCCATGCACCGTTCTGCACTGCGCTGGAACCCCAGATCTTCAGCTCACTGTCCACCGTGGGCGCTCCGAGCCGCACTGAACACAGTGTCCAGTATAAAGCTCTGATGTTCTGATGGGAATATTTTACCTCCGCGATGTGCGTCAACGATTAAAATGTCAGCTCATCCATGTGCATCAGTGTGCGTCAGGGTAATTCTTTCAAACCAAGCAACATCCTTGAGTTCATCTGTCAAAATAAACAGTCAAATGGAAATATCTGTAACCTGCCGTTTAACTGTTTTGCCTTCTTGTGAAGATTGTTGCAAAGAGAAACAATTAAACTTGATTAACCCCAGAGCCACCCAGAGCGCATGTGGGAAGGTTCCTCCCACTGAAGCGAGTGTTTTCCAAACCCTGTCTCTCAGAGAGACTTGTCACTTAGAAAATGTTCCCTGATGATGAAACTTTGGCTGAATAGCGCTTGTTCCTGTCTCCAATGTGGCGTCACATCCAGGAGCCGTCTGAGGAGAATCCCAGAATCTCACATCGTCTTCAGCTCATAAAGCGCCTATATGATTACGCACAAGCGTGACGCGTCAACCCGGTCTCACAGTAAGACCGGGTTGGACCTGTTCAGGTTTACGCAGACAATCTTTACATGTAGAATTGGCATACAGGTGTAAAATTAATGCAGTAAAATATAAAGCATTTTATTTAAATATCCATTCATTATTTTACAAACACAGATGGATGGAAGAGCCGCATGCGGCTCCAGAGCCGCCGACCCCTGTGCTAGCCTACTTTATTGTCCCCAGCAATTTTTAAACCCCACTCAAGTGTATGGTTATTGTCCCCAGCAATTCTGAAAACAAACTGACGCCCTTGGCTATCTGTGAGAAAATTGGCCCAGTTGACCTGATTCAAGTGAAACCAGAAGAAGGTGGGTACCATGCACATTTAAAGAGGACGCATTTAGCCATTCTCACCTTTTACACAGTTATGTGAGAGCCAACTGTCTCTCTAACACGAATCATCCATTCATTTTCTGTGAATGATTGGTTTGGGAGTTATATGCCTAAAAGGAGTTATTTCACTAAGTCCCTTATTGTGACATCACAATAAGGAAAATTTGACCCCCCCTTCAGGTGTCTGTGTTGGAGAAGCAGCTGCTCTACTCTGAAACCCTCAGACATCCAATCTCCTCACCTCATGACAGCCTGTCAGCAGGGTTTTAATTGAGGGGGAGCTAGGGGGAACCCAGCTCTCCCTGAAAGGGTGATGGGCTCCCCCTGGAAGCCCTCAACTGACACACCCATTATAGTATATGGGGGGGTTTCAAACCAGCCATGGCACAGAAATGCTCAGGCAGGTCCCAGAAGTGGCACACAGTGCCGTGCTGCTAAGGGTAGGATCAGGTCCTATATTGCCACGTGCCACTTCTGAGACACATCTATTTCCACACTAAACCCTCCCACTGTCTTTACGGGTGACCCCGTGGCAGGGGTGAGGTGGTGCTCACTCCTCACCCCTGCCACATGGACCCAAGGGATAAACCATCAACCCTGCTCAATGGTCAACGTTCCTCGTGGGGTCACACCAATTACGACAGTGGAAGAGTTAAGATGGGTATTGACAGGAAATCACACACGGTTTTAGGGCAAAATCCTCTATAATTTTCAAAATAAAAGACTATTACAGTGATGCAATTTCATATCTATGTAGACTACGCCAATACATGTGACTTAATGGCTTATTTACTCCCTTTATCGTTCCAGAAGTCCAACTGTGTGTTTTTCATGGCTTTAATGCTGGCAGTGGAGAGGAACAACATCATATATGACATTAAACAGTCACCGTGCTGCTGAGGGTTCCGGTGTGATATAAGGATAACAGAGGTGATTGGACTGATACTCCCCCACTCTCACGGTGGTAACTGGACGTGAGGCTACACCTCCACCAACCCTCCCACTCGTCTCACTTGGCTCCCCCGGAAGCCTCATAGGCGGGCGTGGCCAACAAGTGCCAGAGCTCAGAAGCGGCTCATTCTGGATGGTACTGAAAATGTAGAAAATGAATCTTCTTACATGTGGGAGGGATTTAGTGAAAAGAATTTTGCAAACATGTTTGGTATCGACTACAGAGCTATTAGAACGGTTAGGGGATAAATAATGAGGACGTGAGGACGTCTTTGCTCTACCAAATGCATGAATGAATGGATATTAATCCAGTTTCACAGATATTAAGAAGCTAATGAGTCATTAAAACTACCTCTTTGTTAGCTGCTGGCTCATCATCCATTCATTCCTTCTCACCTTGTTTCCGAACCACCTACCAGTCTCACACACCTTCTGTCACATCACACAGTAATCCATCACTGGTTAATCTGTTTACCTGTTAGGCTTTGTCCCAGTGTTAGCTAACTGGACCATCTCAGATGGACCAAGTGGATGCTGGTCCTGGGAGGGCCACTGTAACAGCAGTTAGTGAAAAATTCCACCTGTAGCCTGGTGTTTCTATGGCACGTAGCTGAAGATTTGTCATTACCCACTCATTACCAGGTAAGGACCCGACACCCTGCCTGCTGGATCCATCAGACATTTTCTTGGAAGAGTCTGATGAGTTTTGGGGCAGGATCAATACTCGCTGTGCCTGCCGTCCATCTGTAATGGCTGCTTTGATTCATCCCTGCCACCCCGAGGTCCACAGCCTCCCCACTAACCACGTCACGTCTCCAAACAAGGCCTCTCCATTTTAATAGATTCAACTTCCCCTCCAATAAAGCTGCAAAGAGAAGCCAGAGCCCTCTTCATTAGGCACCTGGGGAAGCTTAATCAAAAAGCTATTTGCCTGCTGCAATTGATTTGTGTCTCGGCTCTCAGATATTAGTGTGAAGATTCCCACTGAACTTTTGGATCTCGTGTAATGTAAGAAAATGGAGATCTGCAAATATTCAGACAGTGTTCCTGTGATGTGTGCTTTGTTTTCATGCACTAAATGATCCTTGAAAGCATCAAGAGTGTGAGCTACTGAGTGGCTCGCTGGCTGCATGTCTGTATTAAACCTTTAAAATCAGAGGAACCACTAATATGTGGTTAGATGTTTTCTACTTTTAGAGTTCTTAGGTTTCCATGACACGGCTTGGTTCTGGTATCAGAGTTTATCCTTGAGGAAATAACTGAAGAATTAATTCATTTGCAGTGACGTTTATACCGTCTGTTAGATGTTAGGTGCACTAACCACATATCACCGCCAGGGGATGCCAAATTACCATTCTTATGATGGAATCCATGTTTTCTACCTCAACATCCAATGAGACCGAATAAAAGACAAAAATATGTATACTTAAATACACATATTAAGAAAAACACAGTAGCAACAATGCAATACGATTCACAGAAGCAGTTGTTGAAATTAGAGCCTATACTCTCCTTTTTTACTTCAAAATAAGTCGTCTACTGGGCTAGTAACTCATGAGGTTGAGCGGGTTGTCCACTAGGGGCTGCATGACTTCATTTATTTTAAAGTCGACCGTCAAGTAATGAAAATCGAGTCGACTTCGACTAGTTCGCTGGAGTTTTTCACAATTAAAATTGAGCCCACATTTTCTAAGTTAAACACATTTCTTTTAACAACGGTAGTTTCTGCATCTTTACTGTTCCCCTGCTTCAGCCCTCTCCCCCCTCCCCCTGCGCAGCGGCCGCAAACTCACTGATGCGCCTGCAGCCTCTCAGAGTTCCTGCTGCTCTAAACATTAAAATAATTATTTCATTTTCTGTTCCTCACTACCTGATTACCTTCTGATGGTGTCTGTTTGTTGCAACCACCAGGTACAAAAACTAACTTGTTTTTATTTGACTATTTTTTGTCATGTTGTGGTGTAGAAATCTAACCCACGACATACAGAATCAGCATAGAGACGGGGGTAAAGTGTTTAAATAAGAATTTATTAAAAGGGAAACCAAGGAAGCAGCATAAACATAGCTGAGTTCTTTCACAAGGGAGCCGGTGCGGGAAATCTGTGGACAGATGGGAGTTAGATCCAACTCGAAGAGGGAACAAGGAATCTGAATTGTGCGAAGGACTTACAGTCTGGAGAGGAGGGAACTAGCTCCTGGAGGCTTCAGCGCTCCAAATGAAAGGCCTCTTTACCGAGGTTAGTTGTGTTAATGGGGCGGCTATCTGGCTGTACCCTTTAATAAACCGACGGTAGAAATTAGCGAAGCCCAAAAATCTCTGCAGCTGTTTGCGTGTGGAAGGAGTGGGCCAGTCCTTTACCGCCTGTACCTTTTCGGGGTCGGGTCCCAGCCTTCCACTCTCCAGTACGAAACCCAGAAACTTAACAGATGGGGCATGAAATTCGCACTTCTCCGCCTTAACGTAGAGCCGATTCTCGAGCAGGCGTTGGAGAATGGCTCGGACATGACCAGAGTGTTCCTCGGGGGTCCTCGAAAAAATCTAAATGTCATCGAGATATACAGTGACAAATTTGTTCAGGTAGTTGCTCAAAACAGTGTTAACTAGGTTCTGAAAAACGGCGGGTGCGTTCGTGAGGCCAAAAGGCATGACTAAATACTCAAAGTGTCCTATTGGTGTTTTGAAAGCCGTCTTCCACTCGTCTCCCTCTCTGATGCAAACCAGATGGTAAGCATTTCTAAGATCTAATTTGGTGAATATGGTAGCATCTTGTATAGGTTCAAATGTGGACGATAGTAAGGGTAATGGATATGTGTTTCTTACGGTAATTTGGTTTAAGCCACGGTAGTCAATGCAAGGTCTCAGGGTGCCGTCCTTCTTGTAGACAAAGAAGAAGCCAGCACCCAGAGGAGACATGGAAGGCCGAATTATGCCGGATGCCAGGGACTCGGAGATGTACTTTTCCATACTTTCATGTTCAGGCTTGGAGATGCTGTAGAGACGGCAAGAGGGAAGAGGTGCTGTAGGGAGAAGATCTATAGCACAATCATAAGGGTGGTGAGGCGATAAGGAGGACGCTTTATGTTTAGAAAATACCTGCTGGAGGTCGTGAAATTCAGGAGGAACCCCAGTAAGGTTGGGTGGTGTGGTTTTCAGGGCTCGAGGCCAGTGGCGTGTCCAGATCTTTTAAAATGGGGTGGCCCAGGTGAGGCACCACTTTGTGCATGGGTGGCACCAATGGTTAAGCATTTTGTTTTTTTTTACCCCAAGACTTTTGTGGACAATGGAAAGCCTATCTAAAGGGAATTCTGTGTGGTGGCACCTGGGGTGGCCAATCAGATTCTAAGGGTGGCATTTGCTACCCCAGGCCACTCCCTGGACACACCCCTGCTCGAGGCTGGGAACTAGGTCGGGCTGGTCCCAAACAGGTTAAATGACATTTATTGCTCCACATCTCCATTTGGTTTGTGACCCAGTTAATACGAGGGTTATGGTTCTTTAGCCAGGGATGACCCAGGACCACAGGAGACTGGGGGGATGGAAACACAAAAAAGGTGAGTTCTTCACTGTGGTTACCTGACATCATAAGGCGAATGGGTGCCGTCTTGTGAGTGATTGAAGTGAGGGAGCCCCCGTCCAGAGAGGATACCCGGCAAGGTGTTTGTAGAGGGAAAGTGGTGACCAGGAGTTGCTCCACTAGCTGTTGGTCAAGGAGATTTAATTCACAGCCAGAGTCACTTAATGCCAGAGAGGGAAGAGTCATTTGATCATGTGACAGAGAACATTCCAGCACACACCGAGAGTTTGAATCTGACCGAGAACCACCCACCAGTACTCTCGGGGCTACTGCTGGGTCCTGAAGTTTAACTGCTTGGGGCAGTTAGCCACAAAATGCCCAGACATGCCGCAATACAAACACGCTCCTGAACTCATGCGCTTGTTTCTCTCCTCTTGGGTTAAACAGGCTGTCTGGGCCAGAATCAGAATCAGAATCAGTATCAGAAGTTTTTATTGCCATATGTGTGCCAAGTTACAACATTAGGAAATTGCTGCGGTATTTTGGTGCAGAAGGTAAGATAGAAAAAAAATAATTAAGAGATAAGCAAATATAAGAACTAATAAAACTCCCATGATAAAATTATTAATGTAAAAAGTGGCAAGAATTAGAGAAGCAGCTATCTACTCCGTGTAGGTATTAATCGGAGTATTTGTTGAATGGTTCAAGCACAGCATCGGGTCACGTGACTGGGACCAATCAACTTGAGTGGGCTGCCCTAGGATTTTCATTCAAAAGTCCAACTGCAGAGGGGAAGAAACTGTTTTTGTGGCGAGAGCTGGGACGTAATTTTGGGGGGGGACGGGTGGGACATGTCCCCCCCACTTTTTCAAAAGGCAGTTTCGGTCCCCTTCACTTTTTTCCGTCCAAAAACAATGTTACGCTCCATTAAATGGATTTGGTTGAGCACTAGGACCGAAACGGAAACCGGTTTCCTATTAGACCCGCCCAAAAGCTAATCTATTGGCTCTGCTGATACTTGCTAACGTATTATTGGCTGTTGCTGCTGTCACTCCAAGTAGTAAACAGAACGTGCTCACGTTGTTTTGCTAGTTTGGAGCCGCTAGGGAACACCGGTACTGAGTCACATCGTCAACTAGACGCTGTGTAATATCAGAGCTCAGCTCAGCTTCCATTACACAACATTTGAATAAGTGTTCATTTGTGAGTGTTTGGTAGTTATGCACAGCCAGGAGGCAGCATGTCAAGAAACAAAAGTGGATATAAGAGACTTCTTTCAAAGTCAAAACGTAAGTTGGAACATGTGACACCCCTGCATTAAGCTCAGACTCACCTCCTCCTTCACAAACATACTCAAAACTAACTTTTACAAACTCATCTCCTCCACATAACTGACTCCTCAGACACAATTTATTCGTATTATTATAATTATTATGTTTTTATTATTACTATTATCATCATAATTATTATTACTAGTAGTGGTAGTAGTAGAAGTGTAACTTCAAAACTTTTATCATTTAACTTTATTGTAAACTTATCTATTGCAATGCATATTTTCACATTAAAAAGCTCTGAAAAATGAACAGTATCATCATCGTCAACAGATTTTTTTAAGCTTAATGTCAAAGATGTACACTTTTCATTAGATTTATCTTATTTTTTCCATTTATTTTTTGTGTGTTGAAATGCAACAACTGTTTAAACACTTTTAAGGGAAAAAACATATTTAATATGTTTTTATACACTCAAATTGGTAATGAATAATTTACACATTATATTAATAATAATTGTGAATCATACTAGAACCATCCTGTAAATATTTCTGTTTGTTCCATTCCAAAATCTCCCACTGTTTATAGTTCATGCATCTTTTTTTCAGGTGAGTGACAGAGATGCAGGAGGAGAGACCGGTGAAGGTACAGCAGGAGAGGCTGTAGGAGATTGAGGACGAGAGCCTGGAGGAGATGGAGCAGAGGCTGGAGGCTCACAGGTGAGGTTGAAATAATGAAGATACGATAGACATAAAATTGATCATTGTGACAAATGTTAGGGTGATGATCATGTGTAAAACATTAGTTCAGCATGTCCTCTAACACAGCAAATGAAATAACGGCCAGATCTCAGGAGGGACCGTTTATGTATAAATAATTTTTATACTTTTGACTAGGCCTGGGAAAGTAACAAATTTTGCTGGATGATATTTTGTCCAAAAAAATTGTTGATGATAAACAATATCATTGTCAACATTATCTAGACCAAAATAACCACTAATATAATGTTAATATGTCATAATAATGCAAGTACACCCTTTAAAATGCAACAAATAAACCTTCATTTAACATTGAAATGTCCAGAACCAGAACTTCTAAATGAATAAAAATAACAAACAAAAATTAAATAAAAAAAAGAATCTCACTCCCTGTTAGAAAATGTTGCACCAAAAACAATAAAAAAAGACCCAAAACAATAAATACAATGGCCTATCCATTGTCAACAGCCAAAACTGCACTTCAATAATGATCATAAATATTAATGATAATAGAGTTGTACATTTTTTAACTTTGATATATATATATATATATATATATATATATATATATATATATATTGAGGATGGAAAAATTATTGAGATGGGCATGTGACGTGTCAAAGGGTCTTTACATAACACCCCCACCCCAAATCCGCACAAGCCGGGTGTGTCCCCCCCACTTCTGAAATCAAAATTTCGTCCCTGGGCGAGAGGTTCTGGTCCGAATGGATCTGAGCCTTCTGCCAGATGGGAGCGAGTCGAAGAGACTGTGTCCAGGGTGACCAGAGCATGAAGTGCCCCATAGAGATCAACTCAATCACCCCCTACATAATGAAATGTACAGTAAATAATGTAAATCTGCAAATATACATCATTTAGATTTTATCTGATAACCTTTTTTATGCAGTTTATGCTTAACTCTTATACTACTTTGCAATTACAACAGTTCTCCAACAAACAGATACACAATCTCATCTCTCTCCCACACCGTTACCTCTCTCTCTTGGCAAAAACCTGGAGCACTGCACAAGTCAAATTTCATGTCAGATCTAAAATCAATATAAACATTGTGGAATGGTATGTGAAGAATATTTTCTCATGTACTGCTGCTGGAAACTGGGAATCACTGATGAGCTCATGGATTTGGAGAAAATCCTTAGGAAAAGAACCTCCACCAGAGAGACACTTGTCTCTGAGCGCTAAACAACAAAAACAAAACTAATGTGAATGTTTCCTTTCAGGTCTACTGGTATTTTCAGAGTAATTACAGATTATGATACATGTCATTAAACCAGCTTTATCCTTAAGTTTCTTTCAAAGCTTGCCCAGATCTCACAATATCATTCTGGTGACTAGAATAAAAGAGTTAACAAGTTAAACAACAAAAACAATCCTAATTTCTGAAGACATAACTTAGCTAACTAAACAAAAATAAACCACAAAGTAAAAAAAAAATCCACACTGTTGGACTAAAAAAAGTCTACTTCAACATCAGTCCGGGATTTTGTAGCCTTCTTTAGCTCCCTCAAACTAGTGTAGACCGCTCTGATGTTTGCTCAGGCTTTAGCTCCTTGCTTCGCCTCTGTACTTGCTGCCATGATGCCAACAGAAAAAGTTGACTTCTTTTTCTTCTTCTTGTGCTTTTTATCAATGAGCATCAGCGAACTGAAAAAGCTAACTACTAGCATTACAGCTAACAGCCTTAAAGCAGATAAAGGGTGCCCCCAGGACACCTTCCCACTCCACAAAACTGTTTAATGACGTTTTGGTCAGCAGAAGGCAGCAGAGTGATGCCAAATGCGAAACTGGTCAAGTTGCTAACTCAACAATCGCTGACATCAATGTTAAAGCTGTAGCTTGCAGTTTAAAAACTATTTTGTGTTATCTAAAGACACTTCCAGACCTAATGGAACAAATTGCCGTTAGGGGGCGTGGGTCCATTCAGCTGGCTGGAGTTGGAGGAAAATGTGCACTCCAGAACTCTGGCACCTTATCAAAGAGTCTGGTTTACTGGTCATTTAAATATATATAATGGGATGGAACACTATGGGAACTGGGACAAAACAAGGCTGGCTGAGGGCCCAAGCAGACTTTGGCACAGAGAGGAAAACGGTGAAGAAATTTCCCAAAGAGCTGCATGTGTGAGTGAGTGAGGGAGTGGTCAACATGCCTTTTTTCTTAATAAGTGTGTCCTCATAACTAAACAGGTATTTATTTAAACTATAATTTAACTCATAATTTGATGCATTTTTCAAGTGTATAAGTCTTTGAGGCAGTTACAATTTCCAGAAGGAAAATTTTCAAAACTGATGTCATGGAACGTCATTCTCCAAATTATAAATCAGTCTGAGAAGAGCCTTTTGATAGGGACACATCTTCTTTCACTCAGGAGCGAGTTGAGCAGAGAGCAGGGCAACACTGAGCTCGCCATCCAGAGCCTTGTGTGCAGTGCTCGACAGAGCCAAGCCAACTTCATTTGTAAAGCACTTTAAAAACAGCCAACACTGACAAAAGTGCTGAATACACAGGAAATAGATACATCAGCAGTTGCAAACAGAAGAAATTGGGCATTCATAATCCTTTTTCATTGACTTTATTTCACTGCAGTGTCACAGTTCACCACACAGCTCTCCACTCATTCTGATGTATGGACATGGAGGTGAGTGTTGTTTAGTTTCAGCACCTAGATTAGCCTAAAATCAACTCAACAATATTACTGATGCTCATGTTTCTTTTTTCTGCCTCATCGTCTGCAGAGGGAAATGCCAAGTCTTTACTTTGTCAATCAGTAACACTTCGTGTACTTCTTTAGCCATAAGACATTGTTTCAACCAATTCTGCCTTTCCTAAGATCCACTGATTTCCCTCCATTCTGTTCATTTTCTTTTTCCCTTTTCTTGTTTTTTTAATCACAATTCCTTTTTTTAATCTACTTTTAACCATAATAAATTTTTTGTATTTATTTATTTTTTCTTGTGCAGCGCCTCGTGATTTTTATCTTGAGAGGCGCTATATACAATATATGTTTCTTTCTTTAATTCATTTGGCCT
The DNA here is from genome assembly GCF_043380555.1 of Nothobranchius furzeri. Lineage (NCBI taxonomy): Eukaryota > Metazoa > Chordata > Actinopteri > Cyprinodontiformes > Nothobranchiidae > Nothobranchius > Nothobranchius furzeri. Next base: position 80,708,081 of record NC_091743.1, read on the forward strand.
TCTGAGCAATGTTGAGAACTGGTGGATTTGCAGGTGTGTACCTGCACCAGCCACACCATTTGTGCAAGGTGTCCTTTCATAGACAAATCGTACCAACCATGTTTTATATGTAACTTTTATTTTATTTAATTTATTTATTTATTTTATTCACCAGCATGTTCTTTGATTTCTTTGATCAAGTGCATTTAACTCGATTCATCTTGATTTTCTTTGTCTAAAACTTCAGAAGACACAAGTTGAAGGGTTTGTTTGTCTGACCAGGTGGTCAGTGGCGGAGCTTGATATGTGCAACATGTGCGGCCGAACAGGGCGGCAGTCTGCAGGGGGCGGCATTTAATTTCCTTTTTTATTTTTATTTTTTTCTAAAAAAAATTTTTATTTTTAGCATCAACCAATACAAAAACAAAACATAGAAATCGCATGTTCTTAATAATAATAGTGATGATAATAATAATATTTCTGTAATAAAAGCACAACAAAGTGTAACCCATATCAACTACTCCCTGTCACATGACCTACGTCAGCTGATGTGAGGTCCCTCTCCTGATTGGCTCCTTCCAGTCGCGGCAACCATGAAAGCTGCTCCTGCCGTCACAGGGGGATCTCGCACAGGGCGCCATTTAGGCCAGCTCCGCCTCTGCAGGTGGTCATCAACACAAGACCACCACAAGGCACAGTTCTCTCACCATTACTCACTGTAAACTTCAGACTTCCATCACAAGTCAGACACCTTCCATCTGCAGAAATATTCAGACGACTCTGCAGTCGTCAGGTGTTTCAGAGATGGTCGAGACACAAAAAGCTGGTGGAGTGCTTTGTGGCATGGTGTGGGGACTCACACACGTGCGCACACACACACACACACACACACAGGCTTAAGCGCAGTATACGGAATGCAGAATATCAGCAGGGGACAGATTGAGACAGAATGTCATGCGTCTGTGACAGTGTGTGTGTGTCCTGTCACTGTGACCCGATTGATCTACTGGCTACTTAGATAAGGGAGATCTCCGTTTGGCTGACTGGTTAGCGTGCGTGACTTTCCCCTGGGAGTCCGGGGATTGAATCCTGATTGGACCATTTTTTTATATCTGCCACCAATCTCTCTAAAGAACTTAACGGCTTCAGCAACGCTGTGCCACTCCATGGATTTTCTCATTTGTTTTACAAAAGCACTTCCTTTAATTTCTCCACCTCACCCACAAGTACCTCAATTTCTGCCTCTGTGAAATAGCGCTTCCTTGATCTGCCTTGATCTACGGTCGCCATGTCATTGGCGGAGCGCTGCAACAGCCGGCTTATGTATATGCATGAGGTCCACAAGGCACTTTGCATTAACTGTTTATGGCAGTAAGCGGGCGTGGTGAGGGTGGCATGTGACTAAAATGCAGCTGAGAACTTTCTAGATAGTTTCTGATTTATGAAGTGGATATTGTGTGCAGCTGTCACGTTAAGAGGATGGGTTGGACCCAAAATGCAGTAACCCAGGATGACACGAGGCAGAAGTGGATATGAAGGAAAAATCCTTTTATTTAGGAGGCTGGGCATAAATCCAAAAGCAACGCTGGCAAAAGGCAAAACAGAAGCTCTATCATGAGCAAGCTCAGGAGAACACTTGAGACGGACAAAATCAACACTGACAACGACAATGGACCGACAAGATCAATGAGACAAGGAGAGGCTTTATACACAGGGGCTGGAGTGATAGGAGACGAGGAGCAGGTGTGTGGAGAACTGCAACAGGTGAAATCACTAATGAGGAGAGGAGCAGAGCAAGACACCAGACCTGACTGGGAAGGACAAACAAACACACACACACACACACACACACACACACACACACACACACACACACACACACACACACACACACACACACACACACACACACACACATACACATACTGACACACACATAAACTCACACACACATATACTGAGCTGGGGAACAAGAGGCTGGAGCTACAACTAAAGGGGCTGAGGATGACTGGATGACACAGGACCTGGGAGGAAGGATTTTAAACAGCTACAACATAAGACACATAACAGAGATGCAGACAAAGGACACATGAGGGCGCTAAGAGAACACAAAAGGGAATCCAGAGGGATGGAGAAACATTAGGAGACACATGGGGAAAGACGCAGACAAAGGACACATGAGGGCGCCATGAAACACAAAAGGAGAACCTGGAGTGGGAACTGGAGGGGCTGGGGAACAAAGGGACACAGAACATGACAGCAGCTGTAAAACCTACTTGGTGCAAGTACTTTTTTTTTGCTGAGCTTTAGTACGGTTTTAGTAAGGATTCTTTGTAATGTTTGATAAATGAGACCCCTGGAAACTTTAAAACTAAAAGTCACGTGCAGATAAATGTACATCATTTCCTGTTAAACCCCTCGTAAGCGACGTAAATTGATCAGATAAGCCACCGACATTTTTAGAAATATAAAGCTGTTTTTCTCCTTGCTTATAATTGTGTGGACTTCACACATGGTGCTGCCCTTCCCTTGTGATTTTTTGACTTTGGGGGAGTAGCGGCATGGAATGCCTTCAGTTTCATTTCACGTCTTAAACACTCTCGGTTGGGATTGAGCTTGTGGTTAAAACACTGCTATTATGTTTTGTGCCACTTTCACGTTCAGTGGAAAGAAGGGGTGAGTCTGTTGAGGAGCACTTGGGCCATCACCTGTTCAGAGTCAGGGACCTAAAAACGCTTTTGCAGTATGCTTTGGGTCATTGTCCATCTGCACTGTGATGCGCCGTCTAATGAGTTCTGAGGCATTTGGCTGAATATGAGCAGATAATATTATCCAAAACACTTCAGAATTCATCGTGCTGCTTTTGTCAGCAGTCACATCATCAATAAATACAAGAGAACCAGTTCCACTGGCAGCCAT
>NC_091743.1:80715978-80875978 GCF_043380555.1 Nothobranchius furzeri
GTTCAACAATGGCAGAAGCCTTTTTCTGACACACACATCTCCTTGTTCTGGATGCAAAGTCATCATTGAGGTCATCTGATGCAGTGCTGCTTCTGAGCTGAGCTGAACTTGTGACAGTCAGACCACTCAGATCTTCTCGTGCCACAGAGGAGCCTCGGTTTTGAGATGCTTCGGTCAGCAGCAGAAACTAGAGCTGGGTCACTTCTAACTTCAGCATCGACCTTGTTATGACCAGGAATCCGTCAGACTAGCAGATTGTTTTGGTCTAAATGAAATTATTGTATATACTACAACAACTAATGCAACAATATATAATAAATAAAAAGTCTCTCTCTCTCTCTCTCTCTCTCTCTCTCTCTCTCTCTCTCTCTCTCTCTCTCTCACTAGACAGACTTAGGCCAGTATTGATGTTATTATACATATTATTTATATAAACACCAGTAATAAAACTAAGGACAGAAAGGTCATGAACCAAAGACAATAGAAGCCAGAGGTGAAGTTTTATGTATTTAACAAGAAATGTTATAAATGATCATCAGAGCTGCTGCACAATCTAATCCAGATAAGTCCACGTCTAGTCAGAATTATCTTCTCTTCTGTTTCATGATCAGCAGCAGCTGGATGTTTATGCTTACAACGTTGTTGTTTTTTTACAACATCATGCACTTTCAAGTGAAGCACACTCCTCTTTTGACATTTAATGTCTTGTGTTTGCTTCTCTTTTTGTCTCTCCACCTGCTTGTCTGTCAGAGCATTTAACCGCTGGTTGGTCAGCTGCTGCTGCTGTCAGCCATTTTTACTGAAATGTGCACGGAGACAGAAAACTCTTCCCTTATTTTTCTCCCATCGCCCAAGGCCCTGGGAAGTAGTGGTGCTGAGGGTGCTGCAGCACCCCTTTGTGGATGACAAATTATATGCATGTTGATATTCTGCAAGCAAAAGTAAAAGTTTTTTACTAGATTTTGTTTTGAGTTTAATTGAACACAACTACAAATACATGGTATTATTTCAAAAGCATTTTTGTATGTCAAACATACACTTGTGAGATGTAAGATATGTGTGTACACAGGGACACTTGTTTGTTTATTTGCCTCTTGATTTGTTATCGGGATGAGAAACCCAGTAGATGTCTACCTTCCTTTTTGTTCATGTATTTAGACGTTTTTCTGGTATTTTACTCATAATCATTACTTTTCGAAGAAGAGCTCCATGTTGGTTTTCCGTTAATTAATGCGGCCGTCGCCTAGGTGTAAACAGGCGTAACATTTATTTACATATTTACGTAGAACAAGGGTGGTAACTTGCAGGGGCGTGTCCAGGGAGTGGCTTGGGGTAGCACATGCCATCCTTGGAATCTGATTGGCCACCCCAGGTGCCAACACATTAATTTACCTTTAAATAGGCTTTTCATTGTCCACAAAAAGCTTGGGGGTAAAACAAAAAAAGCATAACCATTGGTGCCACCCATGCACAACGTTGTGCCTCACCTGGGCCACCCCATTTTAAAAGATCTGGACACGCCACTGGTAACGTGACACACCTCAGACACCTGCATGGAAATGTTGTGGAACAGTTGGATATATGAGACATGATGATGCAGCGTTTCATCAGTGCAATTCCAGAGCTCAGGAACACTTTTGGCGTGTCATCATAAAATTAAGTAAGACCGATTCGATCATTGCTCTTTGTTCACCCTGTGTGGGAAGGTTGATCAGATCTGTGCTCCTTACAGTGGTCCTTAATCGCATGAGCTACGTTCTAAAATAACCCACAAAATCCACAAAGTAGTCAACTTTTATTTTTTACATGTTTAGCGTACGCAGCTACCTTTTGGGTTGCACACGAAAACACATCAGACTCCGTTTCTCAACAGTTTTGTTTCCAGCATTTGAGCAGATTTGCGTCTCCTCCTCCTGTGCGGGAGCGCAGATTACTGACATGCTCCAGCTTTGGAACAGCGCCCTCTCCTCGCAGATGTGCTCGTACCAGCGCACCGCCGCAAAAACACCTCACTACACACCTTATGCACTTTTTTCAAAAGTCCAAAGCACTGCTCTCTGTCCCTAAAAAGGATATGAGTCTGATAATGTGATCATCAGAACCTGATCAGTTCCTGACAGCAGCTGTTGTCCCTCCCCAACCCACTCAGCGAACCCAGTGTAACGATGTTACGTAGTGTATTTTTATATTTCTCCTTTTCTGCTCCACCTTTCCTGGCAGACTCGGTCCATTTTGCCTGATGGGACCAAAGGTAGTGCGCTCTAGCCTGGCCTGCCAGGCTCCTCCTCTGTTTAATTTTGCACAGAGAAAGGGTCTGGGAACTCTCCTATTCAGATAGCCCCACCCCCTGAGAATTCTAACGAGCCAATCAGCGCTGAGTAGCGTAGCTCACCCACCGCAATGCCAAGTTTGTCATAAACATGGCGACTGAAGAGGAGTTCGCTGCGGCTTTTTCCTCTGTTCTAAATGACTTGAACGTCTTTAAAACAACAAGTAGAAGCGCTAAAAGCCGTTCTGCTAAAGAAAGATGTTTGCGCCGTTGCCAGACGCCATTTTTTTTACTACAGCTAAAAAACTACAGCTTCGCGCGGTACAGTCAGCATTTCCGTCTTTTTTCTGATTGATTAATTTTGAGCTGGCTAGTCCCGCCCCTCATGTGCCTCTCTGCCTGTGAGTTACCAGACTCTTTCTCTGTGCAGAATTAAACAGAGGAGTCTGGCAGGCCAGGGTAAGTGCACTGAAGAGTGGGGGATCTCTGCAGTGCTCTTCCAGACCCAGACAAATTGAGAGGAGGGGTGTCTTTGTGCCCAATTAGCTCAGTTTGTGTGAGCGTAAGGAGAGAATGATGCCCTGATGAGCTGCATGACGGATTGTTCATTAAGATATTATGCACCTGATGACCGTCGGCAATCACTGAGCAGGCCAGATTAACGGACAGGCCATCGGGAAATCTCCCGTTTCTCCCGATTACCAGTCCGCCACTGGCCGTGGCGTTAGCCTTGGTGCTCCTGGATTAACATCAAACAGACTTGCTTCACTGTCTCCAAATGCTTGAATAATAAAAGTCTCGTCTCGTCTCGTCTCGTCTTCCTCCGCTTATCCGGGTCCGGGTCGCGGGGGCAGCATCCCAACTAGGGAGCTCCAGGCCGTCCTCTCCCCGGCCTTGTCCACCAGCTCCTCCGGCAGGACCCCAAGGCATTCCCGGACCAGATTGGAGATGTAACCTCTCCAACGTGTCCTGGGTCGACCCGGGGGCCTTCTGCCGGCAGGACATGCCCGAAACACCTCCCCGGGGAGGCGTCCAGGAGGCATCCTAACCAGATGCCCAAACCACCTCAACTGGCTCCTTTCGATCCGGAGGAGCAGCGGTTCTACTCCGAGTCCCTCCCGAATGTCCGAGCTCCTCACCCTATTTCTAAGGCTGAGCCCGGCCACCCTACGGAGGAAACTCATTTCGGCCGCTTGTATCCGCGATCTCGTTCTTTCAGTCATTACCCAAAGCTCATGACCATAGGTGAGGATTGGGACGTAGATCGACCGGTAAATCGAGAGCCTGGCTTTCTGGCTCAGCTCCCTCTTCCCCACGACAGATCGGCTCAGCGTCCGCATCACTGCAGACGCCGAACCAATCCGCCTGTCGATCTCCCGATCCCTCCTACCCTCACTCGTGAACAAGACCCCGAGATACTTAAACTCCTCCACTTGAGGTAGGACCTCTCCCCCGACCCGGAGGTGGCAAGCCACCCTTTTCCGGTCGAGAACCATGGTCTCAGATTTGGAGGTGCTGATCCTCATCCCAGCCGCTTCACATTCGGCCGCGAACCTACCCAGCAAGAGCTGAAGGTCAGAGCTGGATGAAGCTAGGAGGACCACATCATCCGCAAAAAGCAGAGACGAGATTCTCCTGCCACCAAACTCGACACACTCCACACCACGGCTGCGTCTAGAAATTCTGTCCATAAAAGTGATGAACAGAACCGGTGACAAAGGGCAGCCCTGGCGGAGTCCAACCCTCACTGGGAACAGGTCCGACTTACTACCGGCTATGCGGACCAAACTCACGCTCCTCTGGTAAAGGGACTGAATGGCCCTTAACAGAAAGCCACCCACCCCATACTCCTGGAGCGTCCCCCACAGGGTGCCCCTGGGGACACGGTCATAAGCCTTCTCCAAATCCACAAAGCACATGTGGATTGGTTGGGCAAACTCCCATGCCCCCTCCATCACCCTTGCAAGGGTATAGAGCTGGTCCACAGTTCCACGGCCAGGACGAAAACCACATTGCTCCTCCTCTATCTGAGATTCAACTATCGATCGGACCCTCCTCTCCAGTACCTTGGCGTAGACCTTTCCAGGGAGGCTGAGGAGTGTGATCCCCCTATAGTTGGAACACACCCTCAGGTCACCCTTCTTAAAGATGGGGACCACCACCCCAGTCTGCCACTCCCTAGGAACTGCCCCCGATGACCACGCAATGTTGCAGAGACGTGTCAACCATGACAGCCCTACAACATCCATAGCCTTGAGATACCCAGGATGAACCTCATCCGCCCCCGGGGCTCCGCCGCTGTGTAGTTGTTTGACTACCTCAGCAACTTCTGCCCCCGAGATCGGACAGTCCATCCCCAGGCCTCCCAGCTCTGGTTCCTCCTCGGAATGCGCATTGGTGGGATTGAGGAGCTCCTCAAAGTATTCCTTCCACCGTCCGACTATAGCCTCAGTTGACGTCAGCAGCTCCCCATCCCCACTGTAAACAGTGTGAGCGAGTTGCTGCCTTCCTCTCCCGAGGCGCCGGACAGTTTGCCAGAACCTCTTTGGAGCCGATCGATAGTCTTTCTCCATGGCCTCACCAAACTCCTCCCACGCCCGAGATTTTGCCTCGGCAACTGCCACTGCTGCACCCCGCTTGGCTATCCGGTACCTGTCTGCTGCCTCCGGAGACCCACAGACCAGCCACGCCCTGTAGGCCTCCTTCTTCAGCCTGACGGCTCCCCGAACCTCTGGTGTCCACCAGCGGGTACGGGGGTTGCCACCACGACTGGCACCGGCCACCTTACGACCACAGCTAGCAACAGCCGCCTCGACAATCGCAGAGTGGAACAAGGCCCACTCGGACTCAATGTCCCCCACTGCTCTCGGGACGTGGTCAAAGCTCTGCCGGAGGTGGGAGTTGAAGACCGTCTTGACAGGTTCTTCTGCCAGGCGTTCCCAGCAGACCCTCACTATGCGTTTGGGTCTGCCAGGTCTACGCGGCATGTTCCCTTGCCATCTGATCCAACTCACCACCAGGTGGTGATCAGTTGACAGCTCCGCCCCTCTCTTCACTCGGGTGTCCAAAACATACGGCCGCAGGTCAGATGATACGACTACAAAATCTATCATCGACCTGTGACCTAGGCTGCCCTGGTACCAAGTGTACCGGTGGGCATCCTTATGTTCGAACATGGTGTTCGTTATGGCCAAACTGCGGCTTGCACAGAAGTCCAATAACAAAACACCGCTCGAGTTCTGATCAGGTGGGCCGTTCCTCCCAATCACACCCCTCCAGGTCAAGCTGTCATTGCCCACGTGAGCATTGAAGTCCCCCAGCAGGACAATGGAGTCCCCTGATGGAGCACTATCTAGCACTCGTCCCAGGGACTCCAAAAAGGGTGGGTACTCTGAACTGATATTTGGCCCATAAGCACAAACAACAGTCAGGACCCGTTCCCCGACCCGAAGGCGCAAGGAAGCTACCCTCTTGTCCCCCGGGCTAAACCCCAACACACAGGCAGAGAGTCTCGGGGCTAACAAAAAGCCAACCCCAGCCCTCCGCCTCTCACCCGGAGCAACTCCAGCAAAGTAGAGTGTCCAACCCCTCTCCAGGTCTCGGGTTCCAGAGCCAATGCTACGTGTCGAGGTGAGTCCGACTATATCTAGCCGGTACCGCTCAACCTCTGCCACAAGCTCCGGCTCCTTCCCCGCCAGCGAGGTGACGTTCCATGTCCCAAAAACTAGTTTTCTTGTCCGGGGATTGGACCGCCAAGGCTCCCGCCTTGGTCTGCCACCCGATTCACATTGCACCGGACCCTTCATGTTCCTCCTGCGGGTGGTGGGTCCACAGTTGGACGAGCCCATGTATCCGGTTCGGGCTGGGCCCGGCCGGGCCCCATGGGCGAAAGCCCGGCCACCAGGCGCTCGCTCACGGGCCCCAACCCCAGGCCTGGCTCCAGGGTGGGACCCCGGTAACCCTCCGGGCCGGGTACTCCGACTCTTCGTTTTAACCGCCATGAAAGATCCTTCGAACCGTTCTTTGTCTCACCCTTCACCTAAGACCAATTTGTCATGGGAGACCCTACCAGGGGCACTAAGTGCCCCAGACAACATAGCTCCTAGGATCATTAGGGCACTCAAACTCCTCCACCACGATAAGGTGACGGTTCAAGGAGGAGTTCTGAACTTTGTGTTGGTGCAGTCTGTCAGCATTAGCAGCAAAATGAGGGTGTTGTGGATTTCTTTCCTGCTGATCGGAGGCATCTTCTGTGCTCCTCAACAAGCAGTCCCTGAAGGTGAACCACCCATGTGGATGAATAATAAAAGTATTTCATAAAAATAAAACTGCTATAAAAACAGCTTTATTGTGTCTGCTGAATAATATTTGCAGTACTTGGCAGTTTTCTTCACAGATGTTCCTTTTCTTTGTATTATAATTAGGGTTTCAGAGGTCCTGATTCCCTTCATAGTCTCAGGGTCCGAAGAACTGAAGAAGAGTGGATGACTAAAATATGTTCAGGAGTCGAGCTCTGAAGCGGTTCTGCAGACAAACAGTGTGAGAGCTGAAGGGAAAGTACAGAAGGATGTAAAACGTGTTGATTTGTTGGTTTGTTCAGTGAAGCACTCAGCTCACACTGTGTGTTTTTACACCAGCAGGAAGCTAATGCTGAAATCATGTAGGGTTCATTAATGCAACACAATGAACCTCCTCTAATGGCTTCTGTCACGCTGAGCAGAAAGATTCTGCATAAATGATTTAAAATTAACTTCAGTCAATTCAGCGAGCGCACAGATCAGACTCCGTCTTCTGTTCATCTGATGAGATGAGTACGGAAGCCCTTAAAGGCCAGGGGGAAACTTTTGTTGTTTTGTCTCGGCTTTCCTAGTTTTTCTTTTTCACTTCCCATCCAGCACACTGTAACGTGATGAAGAAGCTATTTCCACCAAGGTTATTTAATCTTTTTCACAGTCCCTTTGACGCAGTGCCAGAGTGCATGAAACAGCCTCAAGGTCATGCTTTCATTTCTAAACTGCTTACGTTCCAGCAATGAAAACAGAAGAACGAAGAATGAACTCTTTTCTTTTAATTAATCGAAGAACTCTATTTTAATAAAGCTAATCCATCAAAGAGTTAGTCAATATAATAAGATGTGACCGACCTGTGAAATCAAAATATGAATTACTTTATTATGATCCTATAGAAATAATAAGTAATATGACTTTAAGGATTCCAGCAGGACTCATTTCACGTAGTGTTAAAAGGACATGACACATTCCTTTCACTGATCCAATCAGAATCTTACAGATCTGGCGGAGGCGTGCTTCTGACGGTGTTTGGTAATTTTCATTCGGCAATAAACCATAACATCTGAGGCATAAAACTATGCCACGTCAGCTCTAACGCAAGTTCAACGCGTTCCAGAGCAAGCGACGGAGTGGCCAATCCGACCTTTAACTCTTCAACCGAAAGAACCACGACAAGCTGAAAAATCCAGTCACTACAACAACCAGCTGCAACAACAGCTCCTTTCAGAATAAAAGCTCCATCTACCGACCCAGGTTTGGGTCTGACCAGACGCCAATAACGTGTCATGTGCCGGAGGTAACTCAAGGCAGGTCTGGTCGGAATCGCGGCTTCTTCTATCGGCAGGGGCGGTTCTAGACCAAATTTTCCAGGGGGGCCACAGTGGGGCCAGAATTTTTTCATGGGGGCGCAAAAATAAAGGGGAAAAATTAGGGCAATATCAAATTTCTTCAGGTCCCATTTAAACTATTTTTAATCTTTTATTCAAAAATCCACCGGGTAAACAATTCTGTCCACAAAGTGTGCTGCGCTCTAAAGGCTCCGTGTGAAACGCTGCAGCGCAAAAGTTCCCGTCTCCAAGGCAGCGCGGGGGAAAATTTTTTTTGATCTCTTCAGCACTGGAGCCATAACAGGGGCCAGGGCCTGTTCTATAGGGGCCCAGGCCCCTGTTTTAAATTGCCATTGTCTACCGGCCTGGTTTCCAGAGAGGGTTCATTGGACCTCGACATTCCTGATCTACAGAAGACTTCCACAAGGCAGGTAGATCCACTTGATGGTGTCTCATGCGTTTCTGAAACTAACCAAAGCTTATTTCAAAACAACATCTTCAGTTCCCATCAGAACTAATCGCTTCTTCGGATTTGCTGGTTCTGATTACATCACACGGCATCCATTCACCGTCTGATCCATTTTTAGTTACACTATACATTTAGTTTAAAGTCAGGCTAGTTTAAATTGTTAGTAATAAAATTCTTAACTTTTAAACTTGACTCTCTCTATTTTGTTGTCTCTGAGTGAATACATAACGGTTACATAATCTCTGCAATAAAAAGATCCAATCTTCTGGTTTAAATAACCCTCGATCCGTAAGGTGGATTTCATATTTCCTATGGAACCCCATGCCTTATGGCTCATTAAATAAAATGTAATAACCTCCACTTCATTACAGCACAGCAAAAAAAAAAGTTTTAATCTTGGTGTGTTGGAGGAAATGTGAAATTAGAAAAATGAGAAAACAGCAGTGGCGTGTCCAGATCTTTTAAAATGGGGTGGCCCAGGTGAGGCACAACTTTGTGCATGGGTGTCACCAATGGTTATGCTTTTTTGTTTTACCCCCAAGCCTTTTGTGGACAATGAAAATTTTAAAGTTAAATTTGTGTGGTGGCACTTGGGGGTGGCCAGTCAGATTCCAAGGGTGGCATGTGCTACCCCAGGCCACTCCCTGGACACGCCCCTGGAAAACAGATCGCTTTCTTTCTTTCAGCTGGGAAAAAGAGTCGTTCACCTCCCTCATTAGAAAAAAAGGGGAGGAGTATGTTTTTCCTAAGGAGGCGAGAAGCTCTGAGCGCCAACATGTCAACATTTCAGCAGGTGAGTGGTTGGGTCAGGTGGAGGTGTGGTGAGACTCAGCAGGAGTCAAGTGCAGTGCAGACACGTACGGTACAGAAAACATTATCCTGCAGCTCTACAGCAGAGCTTTTGTAAATTTTATGTGGAGCTAAGTTTTAACCTGAAGATGGAGACATAATTACAGTTTTGGGATGATATATTAAATGTGAAGTAAATTGCATTAAACTGCCAACATAATGACTACATTACACTATTGTACACTCATCTATACAGGTTATCAGCAAAACAAATTCATGTAGGTGTTACTCGCTCTTTAAGGATGCACATGATTACCGTAGTTACCCTAGAGATAATCTTATCTGATAATTCTGCCTTTTGTGGTGTGTTACACACACTCTGGTCCCCAGGTTCAGTGTTAGCGATGGGAGACGTCTGACATGAGGTTAATCTAGGAACGCCGGCACAAACCTCGATGAGAAGCAGGGATTTGGCAACAACTCCAAAAGTAAAAGAACGGGCTTCTTGTTTAGATGCAGCTGGTTGAGGTGAGCGTGGAAGATCAGGGTCGTCTGGCATGAATCTGGAAGCCGCAACAACAGATCCAGTTGAAAGCTGTAACCGTTCGGCGTGACTGAGGGAGCCGCAACGGCTAGGGAGCTAAAGGATAAGGTGGTGGTGGAAGCTCCGGGTGCTTCTAGGTGAAGCTGGATGAGGTGGGCATAAGAGCTTTGAGTCGTCCGGTGTGGAACTGGCAGCGTAACAAAAGGGGGCAAGCTGTGACCGCCTGGCATGAATCATTAGCCGCTGGTGTCAGTAATCTACTGAGTGAGGTGAGCATGAAAGCTCCCGACGTTCGGCGTGTCCTCCTGAGCCGATGAGCTGGAAAAGTAAAGGCTAACTAAATGAAAACACGCTACTCTGTTAGGCGCTGAATACCTGACATGAAACAGGAACGCTGAGGCCACGGATAGAGAGCGACGACTGAGCTCCAGTTGTTGTGAGGGCCTTCCTGATAAATGGTGAGCATGACGACACGAAGAAGCGACTACCGGTGCGGGGCATGCTGGGAAGTGAAGTCCTATGGATGTTCTTTAGCTAACTTTAGCTGTGAGCTGAAGTTTGGAGCTGCTGGTTCAGATGGCGAGAGACTAGCTGGTTAAATCTACACTTCCTCTTGCCTTCAGACTGAGAATGCACCAGTAGTGATGATGTCATTTGAAAAAAATAAGAGATTAAAATGTGTTTTTGGCACAAAGCGCTTTTTATGCTTGGAAATCAGAATACAACAATGGCTGCCAGTTTTGTTCCGTCCAGCTGCTCCGAGAAGATGGAATCAGAATCACCTGTCTCTTTCTGCCTGTTCTGCCTCAACAACAAGGCCAGTAATGACGCTTTACAGGATCCAGTGAATAACAGCTGTATTTATGTTGTCTTCTGGCTGTCTGGTGACCTTTGACCTACGGCTATATGAAAACAGGCTGTAGGATAGAGCTATAGATGAAATCTGTTAGGAAAAAAGTTTTGACTTTACATCATCAGTGCAGCTATTCAGGCACAACATTAATATTAACAGAGTTAATAATGAAACAGGAGCAGGTTTGAGCAGGAAGAGGACTGGACATGTTCAGGCTGACTCATGGGGGTCTTTGTGGTCCCTGCTGGTACTGCTGGGAGGCCTGCTAACAGAGATCTTCACCCCGTCAGTCTGCTCCTGCTGTCTAACAAGACTCTGCTGAAAAAAACCCAGTCAGGCTATTTACCAAATGTTGATTTCAAACTTTATTCTGATCCTTCATTAAAGATAAATAGCAGCCGGGAAGAAGGAAGACGCAGGCGAGGAAAGAATCAGCTCCAAGATGCTTCTGGGGAAAGATTTTTGTGATTCATGGTTGTGTTGGTCATGAATTATCATTGTGAGTGAGGATATATCTAGCAGCATTCTTGCTTCTACTTTCCCACAAATATATCTGTACCTATACCAAAGGCCCTGATTTATAAGGCTGCTGGTCTGGGTTAGACCGGGAGCGTCAAAAACTCATGAAGCTTCTTGGAAGTCAGAGAAAAACACTAGATTCATCAAAGTGGCTTTCTCTGTAAAAACCTACATTTTTCATGAAGTTGGAGTCAGATTGTGTTTTGGTGCTGCTCTTTTTGTTTTTCATTCCCCTTCACAGTCATTTAAATGCAGCTGAACACATTAGGAAACCAGCAGCCCTGTGATGGGCTGAAGACCTGTCCAGGTTGTACCTGGAGATGAGCAACAGCCCTCGGCAAACCTGCATGGACAAGCGGGTTCAGATAGTGGATGGATGGATGGATGGATGGATGGATGGATGGATGGATGGATGGATGGATGAAACCTGATGTGGTTGGTTAAGCTGTAGTAATGGGTTGACTTTACAATCAGGAGTTTGAGATGAAGTTTAGAAATCTTTGTGAAGAAAACACGAAACTAGTTGTTCTTGATGTGGCATTGTAGAAGTATTTCTTAATTAGAGGGGCGCACCCCGAAACGCAGGAGAATTCATTATTTTTTTAGCATAAATTTTTTCAAAATGGAATGCTAAACCACCCCCAGTCGCTAGGTGGCAGCAGCGCTCTAACTAAACAACAAGCTGCCCTTTTAATGCAGCAGAAGAAGACTACCCACAAACACACACACACAAGCGGGTGCCCCAGTGTGCACAGTGAGAGCGCTGATGGAGTAGAGATGGAGAAGTCTATGACGATGAAAAGAAAATTGGCGGAGGTACAAGAGGTACAACGCGCAAGTAGCCGGCAAAAAAAGACCAGAAAATATGACGAGGCCTACGTAGCGCTTGGGTTTACTGTGAACATGGTCTGAAATGAAGAAAGACCCATTTGTGTTTTCTGCCTAAAAACTTTGGCAACCGACAGCATGAAACCTAACAAGTTAAAGCGGCACCTGGAGACCTTACACCCCGATTATATTAACAAGCCCCTGGACTTTTCCACCAGCTAAACTAAATGTTTTCATACAAATCAGAAAAACATGCAACGAACTACGTTTTTGAAGGATAGTGTTTTATGTGGTCAAACTGATGTAACCGACAGTTAGAAAAGTTTCAGAGTTCAAGACTTTTTCAACTCAAAATCTTACGAAAAATTCGGTGTGAATGTGTTATGGAAAAATTTATGTTTATTAATTCTTGATCATTGACTCAATCAACTGAATGTAAATGTATTGCTCTATGCCTCTCTGCATGCTCACTTATTCAGACACACCCACACAAGCCACACACACACACACACACACACACACACACACACACACACACACACACACACACACACACACACACATTCTTGACTTCCCACACATGCACACACAATGTCTCTCTCACTCCCATTTCCCTATAAACAAACTGTGAACAGATGTTTGGGGCATTTTGCCTCGTGCATTATGACACAGTTATAACTGTTTGACTTGCCTGCTCATTGTCTCCTTCTCTCTTCACTATAGGGAATGGGTTATTGATAAACATATTGATAAAATCCATAACAGAATGTTTTGCTCTTTTTAGCTCTAGTTATAAGTTAAAATGGCATTACTATTGTTTAATGTTGGCAGAGAAAATGTTAAATGTAAAAAACTTATGAGGTTTTGAAAAAGAATGAGATGTTTTAGTGGACAGCTAATGTTTACAGTTAAAAAAAAAGGTTTTGAATAACTTAGAAAACTGAACTTTGAATTAGCTTGACGTTGTTGTAGCTCATTTCTCAATTTGATTAGATAATCAGATTTGTGGTGCCAGAAACCACTTGCATTGGTTTGTAAAGATTAAGAAAAAATTTTCTCTGGTTCTACATCAGATTTCAATGGGGGGGGGGGGGGCACAACAGAAAATAATTGAGAACCACTGCATTATAGGGAAAGGCTTGAGGGGGAATAAACAACAACGCCACCGAGGGAACTGCACCCTAAGAATTCACATCGTAGGCCATTCGCACAAGCAGGTTCAAAACTGGAGTTTCATTCTCAAAGTGTATTTATCAGCTTAAAAACAAATGAATTAGGAGTCTGATTACAACAGGTCTAATATTGTTAAAACACAGTTGGAGCTTACTGGACGGGGATAACTAAAATAGGAACAGCGGGCATCCACCACCACCAGGACACCCATGAAACACTGCACACACGGAAGACGAAGAAACAAAACCCCACCACCAATGAAACGACACGCCACACAAGGGTAACAGGTTGCCACACCAGGGAAAAGGGCCACACCCGCCGGCAGTCATACTGGAAACAGAAAGGACACCCATTTAAATACTGTATGAATAAACACAAATAAAAACACATGTTACGACTCCACCCAATCGTAGTCAGTGTTGCAGTCCTTTAGATTGGAGACTTCAGTGTCAGCCTGCTCCATGGTCCGCTCGCAGGTCTACCAAGCCACTCGGCAGAAGACGTCAGGCAGGAATGCCGGACCAGACTCCCACTCCAACCCGTCGTTCGGGTCTCCGTCACCACGAAGCTCCTCTGGTGTCCCCGGCTCCAGCAGGCCGGCACTGTTAGCACGCTGCTCCAAGCAAATAAAAAACAAACACAGTAACTCCAAACGCGTCACAGCACAGCCAGGCAAAGCAGCAGCGCTCTGGTAACAACAGCTAATCACTGCCTCCTTCCAATCAGGCGGTTCCTTGTGTGTTTTAGCTTGTTAGCTGTTGGTCAGCCAGCTCTACTCCAGATGAATGAACCAGAGAGACCCACAACAGGATCATCTGCAGGGCAAGACGAGGGGGCGTGCCCTTTAGTTTACAGACAGTTCAGCGTTCTACCACTGCTGAACATCATTGGTCTTTTATAGTCACACAGCCAGCTGGTAAATGGTTACCAACGCTGACTGACAACACCTTTAATTAATCAGGACAGAAAATACTCCCACCAAATTGAGTTTTAACAAAAATTAAAGATTTACAAATACAGATGGGAGGGTTTTCCATAAAGCTACTGTGATATCAGAGCATCTCGGGAGGCGGTGATTGTTGATTCAGATTCAAATCTTATTTTATTATAATGGTGCAGACAATAAGAGACAAATTTAATGAGATGCCACCGAGAATTTATGATGATAACAATGATCTTTCTGGACTTCAGTTCTGTGTCTGCTGCAATCATCCCTCATGCACCAATCAGGACTGAAATCTTCTATGTGACACTGGGATTTGGACTTCTGGATGGGCAGACACCATCTGTGAAGATCCGTGGTTTCTCCATTTCCACCATTGTACTCAACAGGGGTGTTCCGCAAGAATGTGTCCTGATCCCCCCTCCTGTACAAACTACTCACACTAACTCAGACTGTGAAGTTTGCGGTGAAGCAGCTGCTGACTTTAACATCAATGTGGCGAAGACATTAAAGGATCCACGCAATCTCTGACCTCACATGGACCACTAACACAGCCAGCGTCATTCAGAAGGTTCAATGATAACTATAATAACTTACGTACTGCTGTCAGTGTGTGGAAGAGAGCATCCCAACAGTTTCTATTACATTTTGCTCTGAGAAGGTTTGAGGAACTGGTCTGAGGGTAACAAGAAGGAGCTACAAAGAGAAAGATCAACAGCAGCCTCTCTTCTCTGGAGGACATACTGACCAGCAGAAGAGCAAATAACCTAATGAAGAACATCACCCATCTACCTCATGCACTTTTCGTCCTCATTCATTCAGGCAGCGAATTAAGCTGCAAGCAACAAGGCTGTTTAGTACATTTTGATTTTAGGTGTTTTAATGACCTCAGACCACATGAGAGACTACAGACTGGTCTGAGAATCGTGTTTATTAGGGAGGTCCGATGTTATCGGTCTACCGATATTGGCCGATATTAACTCATTCACTGCCAGCCATTTCCTGATCAGAAAAGCCCTTCGCTGCCAGAGTTTTTCAGCATTTTCACTGTTTCTTAAGAGTCACAGAGCGTTGCGCTCTAGGATGATGTCAACGCTGAAACTAACAAAACAAAGAGGAGGAAGAATCTGCGCGTTTCGAACGTTATCCGTTATTTCATAAACCATTGTCAAATTGTGATCGGCAGAAGCTTTTCTGGTTAACACCACAGCTTTTTTTTTCAGCAGCGGCCCAAAATGACCTAACACATGGAAATTCGGCTTCCTGATCACGTGACGTGTAACGTACGCAGATGAAGGTCAGCTTTAGAGCTGGGATGTTTGTTCTCACGGTGCGGGGGCTCGCTCCGACGCCCACACAGTAAAAAAATGTAATTTAGTGGTGAACAGAGGTTAAAATCCGATGTTAGTCCAGATCTGGACAAGTGGGAGAGTAGAGGGAGGTGGAGTGTACAGTCGGTAAAGACGGCTCTCCTTTGCCCTGCCTCCAACATGCCTCCATCTAAAAGGCTAGGTTATCCAGAGTTATCTCTGTAGTTATGCTGCTATAGGCTTAGACTGCTGGAGGACATACTGACCACTTTCCACACTCGACTACTTTCTTCTACAATTTGCTCTTTAACTGTATTATTTCCAGCTATTTCAGCTGTTAACTTTATTTTTTCTCTAAGTGTTTTTCTCCCCAGAGGAAGCTACAATGATGTTCTGCTGAGCTGTGGTGGCCTCATGGAGGGGGCCATCGTCTAGCACACTGCTGTTAACCACATAAACATTCTCCCTCTCCTGATAACTTTTTATTTCCTTTGACATTGAATGTGCTACTACTAGTTTACCCGTTTAATTATAGATTCACTAGGATAAATACAATAAAGTTTATCTCTGTGTGGGTGGGTGGGCTGGTTTTGGTGTTGGTGTGTGGATGTGTGTGTCTGCTCCATCCCCAGTGAGTCATGGTGGATGGCTGCTTTTACTGAGCCAGGATTCTCTGGAGGTTTCTTCCTGTTAAAAGGGAGTTTTCCTCTCCACTGTCGCTGCATGCTTGCTTAGTATGAGGATTGCTTTAAAGTCACTGACACTAGTCATTGACTCGATGCAACCTGCTGGGTTCCTTGTATTGAAATGTTTACTATGTGAAGTGCCTTGAGACGACTCTTGTCGTGATTTGGCGCTTTATAAATAAACTTGAATTGAATTGAACTGAATTGAATGGTCGGATTTAAAATGAAGACTTTTGTCGTCAATGGCAGTGAATGAGTTAAAACGTTATATCAGAAAATATCGGTTTTTACTCCTGTGGGGACCCAACTTTTACCTGCCATATTGCATTAATAATCAAACCTTTTCCCATCATGAACTTAGTACTTATCTTTGACCTAAAGGTGTCACAGAGCGTTTGTCAGGATTATCTCAAGGAGAATGTCCTTCAGCTGCTCTTGGAGACCAATTAAACATGGGGGGACCTTGCAATTATCGTATCAGTTTATATTGGTATGGTTATATAAGACAATATCGGTAAAAAGGCCAATATCAAACATAATGTTTAGATATTTCTGGTCTCTGACATCATGTTGCAAACAATAAAATAATCTGAAGTTGAGATGCTAATCCATCACTTCCCCAAATCAAACTCAGAGCCATCGTTGAACTACTCAAACCAGACACCTTATCTTCTCCATGTTAGCCTCTAAAGGACCACACAATAACCTCTGTTCCACCAATCACCTGGTTCTCATGCTGTTTCACAAATGCAGGACAAACGCAGAGGAATCCACGTCTGACGTAAATTCTAGATAAAGGAAAATGAACTTAGAAAAGTGTGAATAAAAAGCAGCTTCCCCTCCTGATCTTCATGGGTGAAAAATGTTCCTGGACGCGTGTGTAAGCGCGTGTTTCATTGTGTGATAGATCCTACTGTTGGATACAATGCTGCTTGTTGCTCCTCGAAGTGGTGTCCATATGCATATTTTAGGAGATCACAAGCCGCAGCTCTCCTAATGTGTTCGCTGCCTCAGGCCCTTTTCATTGAACTCAAACTACCTCTTTACTGCATCATTTGCTTTCCTTTAGACGGCACTATTCTCGCAACTGCATACATGTATAATGTATTCTCTTTTATTGCAGCAATAATAGGGATGTGTCTTTGTAGAGTATCAGCAGTAACAGTGGGCCTCGTGGAGTTCTGCAGAGAAGGGAGAGTTCAGCCTACCGAAGGCTCTGCAGATGTGCTCAAATAAGGTGCTAATCCCCGTTTGTTACTGCCGTCATCCTCTGCAAATACCTGCATGAAATATGAATGTTCGCCTGTTCTGAGATCAGATCATTGCTGACTCTGGTTATGCTTTTGTAAATATGTCCTTAAGAAATCTGAAAGTCCAAAGACAATAAAAGTAGCAAAACTGGTTTCCTCTTCAGGAAATTAAAAGGAAAGTGTAAAGGTGTGGAACACTCATTTAATCAATAGATTTGTAGTGGTCTCTAGTAGGAATGAGTGCTTTGTTAAGGTTGGTTTACGCTTGACGCGTCCGCGAGGTCCGCACGGCTCCGCGCGGAAAAGTTGCGTCATTTTGCGTCATTTTAACAACCACACCCCTCCACCGCGTCTCCGCACGGCCCAAAATTTCCGCAACGCGCACCTAGGAAATTTTCTAACCACACGGACAGTCGGATGCAAAAAACATGGCGGACCGGCAAGAACTAGTATGGCAGAGGTTCGTAAATACAGACATTTGTATGATTCAGCTCTCAAAGATCACCGTGATCAACATGTTGTTAATAATTCTTGGAGAGAAATAGCTCGCACTGTCGGAAAAGATGAGGACGCTGTTAAAAATGCTGGAATGCCATGTTGTAAACAGTAGTTTCTACTTCTACAATGGTGCAGTGTTGGATGCATGCCGTAGAGCTCCATGCTGCCCCGTTCAGTTTGGGAGAATATTGGCTCACCGCAGAGACAAGCCGCAAGAACCATAAACGCTGCGAGTTGTGAAGCGCGTTCCATCCGCCAGCCGCATCACCCAGCGGAAAGTAAATGCGTCAAGCATAAACCAAGCTTTAGGTGTACTGGGGGAAAGAAAGCCTAGAAGCGCCTGTACTGAGAATTTACCTGGAGGTGAAAGCAGCTTCAGACGACAGGATTGGGAGTCTTATTTTCTGATATTTGGACATCTCACCTCTGATTGGCTAACAGCAACACAGATACCACTGACTCTGTTTTCTCTGCAACATTTGTGTCTTTTCTTTCCAAATAACACAAACCTTGAGAAGTTCTGCTGTTTGATGGAGGTGCAAATGCTAACGGTTAACTTCTACTAGCTGAGACATTCTCTGCTGATTCCTGGATGCTAAACCAACAACAGCCTTCCTCGTCATGAGTCAAGATGGGTGAGTGCATGAATGTTCAGTGACAGTGTGATGTAGATCTGTCAGAATTTTCTAATTCTAGAGTTTTACTTAGTTTTATTTTCTACCAGGAGCTAATGCAGGAGATAGGTGTAGGAGACAAATGTTCATGTTCAGCCTGCATGAAAAACTGACTGATTATAATCAGAAACAATGAATAAAAAATGCCTTTTCGGTGTTTTACACCTTTAATAATTATGCAGTTATCAGCATTTATGAACACACGCCTTTTGTTCATCAGTAGCTCAATGAACAAAAACACATTTTCCAGAATTTTCCCAAGGCTGAGTTTTATTGAACATGTGTTTAACTCCATTACATGAAATTAAGGTAATAATCTAACTTAATTACATAATCTTCAGTTTTATTAAAATTGACTGAAGCAAAAATTAATACACCCACAACAAAAACTACTACATCTAGTGTAGGGTTTGGTAAATTGAGTGCTTTAAGAGCTCAAGATATATATTACCTCTACTTATGACCAATAAGCTGTGATACTCTATCTAAATATAGAATATCAACTCTGCTTGGTCTTTACTGTGTTTATCAGAAGATTCTAGGATTCTTTATTTATTAGGGGATTGTAAACACTTCGTTTTGATTCAGAAAACAGTCAGGTTTCATAAAAGTAAGAGTTTATTTTACCAACAATTAAAACATGAGTTAACTAATATTACTGTGATGGATGGAACTAGATGTGATGTGTGAACCTATGTGTGAATGTGGTGTTAGTCAGAACTTCCGTATCTAGGAGAGTTGAGTTCTGGATGTAAAAGAATTTGGTTTGCGTTAAGCTATGAAGGTGGTTGTTATCAAAACACATCAGACGCTATCTGTTGTGTCCACATACCCACTCGAAGACCCTCGTGATGGGTCCGGAATGTCGAAGTCCTCAGACTTCCAGGCACCGAGGTCCGTAGAAGAAACTGCGGCCCCACTAAACCGGTCTTAGAGTTGTCTCCAGGTCACAACAGACAGAAGAACCGCACATCTGGAACTCTTAAGGAGTCTAAACAATATCAGCTTGTTTTGCAGGAACTGTTTCTGTATCAGCTTCGCAGGTGCAAAACGATTTTGACGATGTGTCAAAAGCTTTGATGGTTAAAGAGGGTTTTGCTTCAGGTGGCAAATCTGAAACTCTCTCTAGAACTGAGGAATCACCAGAGTGAGCCAGTTTTGATGGTCTCATGTTATGATTTGTGTAGCCAACCAATGGTTGACAGGTCTGAGAAATATTACCAAGACAACTCAGAAACGTGCCTTCTTTGAAATGGAGGCTCTGGCTGGGGTAAAAGACTATCAATGTGTCACGCGTTTAACTTTACTTTACTTTGTTCTTGTGTGAGTGCAAATGGTTATGACCTAGTCATATAAACATGCTGAAACATATTTCAATCACTGTAATCAAAACATAACATTCATTTCATGCTTCAATCATTGAGCACAGATTAATGAAACATTTCATTACATTATAATTATTATAAGTAGCAGCAAACAAACGTTTATTTAATTATCTAGCTTATAAGTTGTAGAAGTTCATATCTTATTTAGGAAATCATTCTTTGACTTAGCAGCTGATCCGAGCTGCAAGTGTTCCTTATATGGAGGCATGAAGACCTGAAAGATTGGACCTTGAGGAGAGAATGCTATTGTTGACATGTGTTATCTGTGTTCAGAGCTGCAGAGAGTCTGAGCTCCAGCTGATGGGATGAAGGCAGACCATTCTCAAGGAAACACGTGCAGGCTTGTGTCTCCTGTTTGACCAGATGTTGAATGGTCAAACTGTATCTAAAAACTGACCATTGCTGGACGTTACATAGCTCCCCTTGCCAAGGGCATGGGGTCCTGGCGGAAACCACGGGTCGTTGGAACAGTCCCAGAGGCCCTAAGGACTCAGCCGAGGAAGCACAGGTTAGTTCCCAGGCAAAGGACTCAGGAGAGAGGAAAGCAAATCCCCACACCCGAGAATAGTCAATGTAGCTCCCAAACTCAGAAGGGTAAATCCACTTATCACAATCCCCAGGAAGAAAGCAGACAAGCAGGGACCGTACCAGGCCCCAGGCGATCTATAGAACTCCAGCAACCACGGCAGGAACCACAGCACGACGAGACCCACACGAACCGGACCCTCAGGCAGCACGCAGCCGAATCAGGCGATGGTCCTCCCAGGAAGCGAGGACCACAGGCAAAACCCAGGAGAGGAGAGGAGCACACATGCAGGGCACTTAAATGTAGACACACATATTGCATCTGATGTAAAATAAAAAATAAAAATAAACCTTGCACTACATGTACCTACCTATATGTGCTATGTGAAGCAAATTATGTGAACGGAGTTCAAATGAAAGAAATGAATGCAGGAAACTACGTGTACTGGAAAAGGGTTGCAAAAACAACAAATTAACATAACCCTATAATATATTTAAGGGTAAATCAATGCTTTTGAGCAAAAATGTTATCAAAACAGAAGGGCAAAATAAGCCCATAACTGGTAAAAATCAAAATAAAATAGATCATGAAATAGATAAGCCAGGTCCTTAGTCAACTTAAAGTTGCGCACATTTTCTCGCTAAGTTTGCTTTTTACAAATTCCAAAGATGGCGTGGAAAGTTGCTTACGCAGTTTTCTGACCCCGTTTTGTGCGTAAGCAAGCTTTATAAATGAGGCCCCTGGTGATTGGGCTCCAGAGCTGTTATACCGTATAAAGCTGTGACTTTTTTTTTTACTTATAGTCTAAAAACAGTGAGTTCATGCAAAATCTGTAACGTGCAAGATGAATGATCCTTACTGCGTTCATATGTAAAACAGATAGAAGGTGTGCTGCAGAGGAGGACTGGCGGTTCAGGGGTCACAAAGAAGGACTGCCTATTGAGTACAGCTGGGTTAGAGCATTATTGTTAAAGACCAAATTCACTGAGAAACCCTTTTATACTTGTTATTTTTGATACTGGATCAGTCACTCTGAGTTTAACACTCAGGTGGAACAGGAAAATGGTGTTCTACCCCTATTTCCTGCATTAGCCACAGATAGAAAATAGATGGGGGAAAAAGCTCGGGTCAGAAAGACCAAACTGTCAACTTACATTCATGGAGTCAGTGCCGTTAGCCAATCAGAGGACAGAAGTTCGTTTATCAGGAAATAAGGCTCCTAAATCCTGCTTTTTTCAGCTTCCATTATCTGACTAACCTGTACTTCCTGAAACAAGAGCACCAGAGCTTTTTGCCCTCGATTCACAAGCCATTCATTTATATAAGAAACCACTGCAAATATGTTGCGAAAAATGAGTGAATGTGTTTTTTAATGGGATACTTTGCAACTTTTTCATATTTTAAAATAATTTCCTTGAGCAAGTGTGTGCTAAAATGAGTAAATTTTCAGCTATTAATTACTGGCGTGTCCCAGATTAATCTAATCTGCACCCCACACTGAGCTTCTCTACACACTACCACCATAGCACCTGTGCAATGGGACACACTAAATGACTATTATGGTTAGAAAGAGAATTCATTATAGGAGCTGATTAAAAAAGAAGTCCTCAAAGTCTGTTGCTCTTCCTCAAATAAAAGTGCTTTTTTTTAAATTCCCAACTTTAACACTGCTGTTCAAAGGCAGACATGAGTCAGTCAGAACAAATGTAACTGATTGAATCTGCTGTTTCATTTGTTGGAAGAGGAAACTAGACCCTTTTTAAATGGTAAATACCGACTCTGGCTAAAGAAGCCCGAAACCCTTGTTGGCTCCTAGCTCCGTGTCGCCCGTAGAGTTTGATAGGTGTGAGTCATTTACTCCTACCCTCACAGTCCCACACTCAGCTCCCCCCTCTTTGCTCATTTTGGGATTTGGCGGTAGTGACAACATGAGTTACACGGCCAAGCGGTGGGAACCGCCCATTTGGCTTCAGGAATGCCCCACAGAAAGCTGTGGGTGGGGTCAGATTTGATCTTTTGGTCGGGAGACCTTTGTACATGAGGCTCCATTACTGAGCGTTGGTACATCATCTTTGTTAACCATGGTTCACACCCCTTTCACATTAAAATAGTAACACTTAATTTTTCTGTGATTGCTTGAGCGCCCCACCCCCGCTCTATTCCACCCAGCTGTGCAGCTCAAATCTCTGAACAGAGTGATAATTAATAGTAGAGTGACCTTTATCTGTAGCTCTGGAGCTTAGGCAAACTCATCGTCGTGGTTACACACCATCCTCTCCCATTAAGGGACACACACCGAATCAAATCTAAGTCATTATACAGGTCTAGGATCTGACCTCATTCAGAATGGATCTTCAGCTCTGACTAGACTGTTTGTAATTAGTTTATTAAACTCTGATGTTTTTATGTACAATAAAGGCTGATTCATGCTTCTCCGTCTGCGTCAGTGCGGAGACACGCAACGCCATTATACGTCCTTGCGTAGGGCCCCAGCAGGCACGCAAGTACGTATGGAGTCAAGCCCACTTTTATAAACATCCGTCGAATGAGATGGAGAACGTAAGCTTGTGATTGGTCAGGGCACCGCTGTCGTCTACACCGCCGCCATTGCGCCCTCAAAAACATCAACAGAGCCGAGGATAACTAGCGGCAGACACGGGGATGCTTGAAGAATACCTCACGAAAAAACTCTAAAATTTGAACTTTAATTCCCCCGTGACTGGAGGAGTGAAAAGATACGCAGCAAGCGTTTTATTTGTGGACAGAAATTACAGGAAACGTGGGTTTAGAGGTGGCGAGTGCATGAAGAGGTGGAGGAGAGTGAGAGACAAATTTGTCAGTGTTAAAAAGTCTCTTATATACAAAAAAACACAATATAAACACACTATCTTGGACCAGATACATGACAGGATACCACAGAACAGCGCTACGCCCTCTGTTGTCCTGCCGGGATTTGCTTTGCAACACTCTCCAGGAGACGGAGAAGTATGAGAGCAAAACGCTTCCGTCAATCCGTGCGTGTCTGTCCCTTGCGGAGCTGACGGAGAAGCATGAACCAGGCTTATGTCTCACGTGGTGTTTCCTTCTACGTGCTGCAACCAGTGAGGGAAACTGGTAAGTAAATGCCTTTTGAGCCTTGTGGTGTGTTCAGTATTCAGCTGGGTTTTCAAGGTTGTGTGGGAGAGCTGAGAGAAATTTAATGGGACTCTGAGAAGCTGTTTGCAGCCTGTCAGTGTTGTAACACTGAAATAATCAGTTGTGGGTTTCAGGATCCATTAAAAACTCCTTCACTCATTTTCTGCAGATAATAAATGTTTCCTTCGGTGAAAGAAACAGACTCAGACGTTTTATTATCATCGGAAGCCCCCACCTGTGGCTGGTTATCGTCTCACATGTGAACACACCAGAGGAATCACTGTACGCGCGTGATCTGACGATAAAGTTTAGATTCACTAATTCAAACATAGCAGCTAGCTCATAGATGGAACCTGGTAGCATCAGAAAGGAGCCTGATAACTAAAAGCTCTGCCTCATGTTGTACCTTTAGATATTCCAGGAACCAAACCTGCAGTCTGAGAACAAAGTGCTTATAGAAAGATCTGGAACAAGAAGAGCTGGGGCTGAAATTTGCAAGGAGCAAGAAGATATAAGTCCAAATTTAAACTCAGTCCTGCATCTTACAGCAAGCTGATGTAGAAAACAGGAGAAACCTCATCCCTTTAGATATGCTCTTATAGGCTTAGACAGCTGGATGACATCCTGACCACAATCCTTACTGTACTGGCTTTACTCACCATTTTTGTATTTACCCAACACGTTCTCACACCCAAAGCGTCTAAAACTGACGAAGGGCAACCAAGCTGGCATTTCACTGACATTTAACCTCCAACCATCGGAAAGAGACGCTCTGGCACAGAGTGTCACCTCCCGACGCTTTTGGAGCCCCAACACGTCAGAAAGAAACGCTCGGTCACTGTTCGTCAGTTTTGGCTGTGAGAATGTGTTGACTTACCTTGTTGCTGCAAATAAATTTTTTCGCCCTGATTTTGAAATGAAGAGAAACCCCTGCCTGGTGCTTCACGCATGGGGTTATGGTGCTGGTAGACGATAACCGTGTACGGGGACACAACCAAAGCAGTTCACATCCTTCCTGTTGTAGAATTAAAATGCTCTTGCGTCGAATGGCACCAGACGTGCTGTCAGAGCATGACAGGTACAAAAAGGACAACAACTACTTCTGTCCTGGTTTATTTATGTCTCTGTCTTGTCCTCTCGGACCCTAGCCCTGTCCATTCTGGTTCTGCTGGAGGTTTCTTCCTGTCCAAAGTGAAGTTTTCCTTTCCACTGTCACCTTAGGATGCTTCAGTGCTGCAGTCTGCTGGTTTCCTTTATGGTGGTGTGATGTTAATTCAAATTTAAAGTCCAAGACAGCCGATGTGTGGCACAGAGTGCACATACATGCATGTAGACTGTTTGTGTACGGCGAACAGGGTGGCGAGCAGAAATCGAGAGAGAGAGAGAGAGAGAGAGAGGCTGATGGAGTAAGACTCTCTTTAAATTGCACCCTCAGCTGGCGATAGGCCAACCAATTTCACACAACAGCACAACTTAATTGGAAGTGGAGGTGGCCACCCTACTATACCTTACATAGGGCAAATTTGACTAAATTACATTTTCTAATCTGTTGAATCTAATTGTGTTACAACTGGGTTCAAATCTGGACCTGTTGCTTTCTGTTGTGAACCGAAGCTGCATAATTACACTACTAAGTGAACTTTGACCTGGGTTCTTCTAAAACACCTCTTCTTGTCCTTTTCCTCCCATTTTCCTACTAAAATAACATTTACACATGAACAAAGATGCATTCTTCCTGCAAATGAGCCCTTTGAGAAACCAAAGTTTTACTTTATGCCACAAAGCATCTCTATGTGATACAGTTTGACTTTACTGCGCATTAAGTCCTGTTTGAATGAATCATTTGTCCTCTGTGTCACCCGTTTCTTTAATCCCACGTCTGCTCTCATTACCTGTAACTGAATAAAACATGAGGCCCATTTGCATCACTGAAGAAGCATCAAGTTTCATAAAAACAGAGTCTTTTAGAGTCCTCGACTCAGAAAAATCCCTTTTGGTTCAAGTTGAGCGTGCACACCGACAGAGGAGCGTCTGACTGCAGAGCTCCTTTCATCTGATGGTGGACTTCCTCGCTGCTGCTCAGAGCCGGCCTGTGCTTCAGAGATACGCAGACTGGAGATCAGCTTCTGCTTGATGCTGAGAATGGAGAGAATAGAGGAGTCCATCTAAAGCGCTGGAAACCTCACAATGAGCCTAGTTATCTGTTTTAGTCCAGAAATCACTTAAGGCCAAACAGAAGCTAAAATAAACATTTTAGATGGAAACTTTATGTGTTTGTATCTGTCAATAAATCAAACATTAGCGGATTCTTTAATGCACTGCATACAGGACTGTCTGGGTCCTCTGGGTTGCTGAGGACTTTTAATTTAACGTACAAAGAAATGAGAGACTTTGTTCCCTAATCTGCCAGAAATGTGATGGTCACTCAGAACCTCAGCATCCGTGAAACACGTGTCTGAGACGAGGAGGAAGGATTTCAGCCTGTTTGTTTACCTCTAAAGGAAAAAAGAAAAGGTTTATCATTGGAAACGAGGTCATCCTTGTAACGTCTCCGCCTGCCGTCCAGAGTTGTGACTTTGCCTGTAAAAGAAGCCGTTTGTCTGAGCTCTGATAAGGTCCGGAAATAAAGGCTGACGTTGAAGATGAATGTGTCCCTCGGCCACTCTCATCTATCAGTGGCGAGCACACGAGAGCACGGGCCTGGAAACATGTCAGGGAGCTATCTGTGCTGCCTCCTCCCATCCTCCTCCGGCACTCCTCACTCTCAGGCACAACTCAAGTTCAAAGCGTTTGTGGCAAGGGTACAAGATCGGCAAAGGTGGGGAGAATGCAAATCTGTTCTTAAGAGAGGACAATGGATTGCCACGAGCTCCCTGACAGACTTTAGCAGAGAAAGGCTGTCGCCGGTTCTGTTTGTCTGATCTGCTGTCGCCACAGGCCGAAGAACAGCCGCTAGAAAGAAGCCATTTGTCTTTAAAGCTGGAAACTTCTTTAAACAGGTCCGAGTCCAGAGATGAGAGGGAAGATGTTCTTCTGCACGTCACAAGGCTGACTTCCTGAGCAGACCAGCACCAGCTGACCCAGTGACAACAAGACCAGTGTCTCACTATAAACAGCGTTCAGAGAGTTTATTGGTTCTCAGATTCCTCTAGGGCAATGAACCTCATCTGGCGGCCCGCGGGCCACATCCGCCACTTTTACCCCTCTGTAACTATCTTGCAGTCCTTTAAGAACCTTTGTAGAATGCATCTAGAACCTAGCAGGAAATGTTCTGGAGTTTGTTTCTTTTAGAACATATTTGATACTCATCGATAACCTTTTAGGAACCCTTCATGAACCAGTCTGAAACCCACCTAGAAATGTTGTGAATTCCCCAGTAAACCAGCGTCTTTAGGAACCTTGTTGGAACCCTTCCAGAACTTTTCTGTGACCCTTCTGAGACGTTTTGTTAATTGCCTCCTTTGGTCGTTGACACAGTGAGCGGCCCAGCAGCAGATAGAAAGGAACTGTTCTAGTTCTGACTGGCTCTCGGGGCTTTGCACAGCCAGAGGGCTCAGACTGGTTAGATTGTGTGTTTGGTAGAGGATCAGAGAGCAGGCGGAACTTTTACCTCAACAGATCACAGTTTATCTCATTTTATTGTCACGTCTGTTAGAAAAAGACTTTTCAGCACAGTCACTGCTTGTGAGCACCGTTTAGTGATATTCTATTTGTATTTGTTAAACACTAGAGTTGTACACAATCAGGATCGATAAACACCAGCTGGTAACCACGAAAGGCCCACCAGTGTTTATAAAGTGCATCTCTAAGAATGTTTGAGATCAGCTGACTGAAAGCAGCTGAGATTTTCTGATCCACTTTACATACATGCTTTTATGACTACTAATTATTATTGATTTTCTTAATTGTAAAGCTAACTACGTCTGTTGCTGCTGCCTCTCGGCCAGATCATCGTTGTAAAAGAGAATGAGTTCTCAGTCGACTCATCTGGATAAATGAAGGTTATTGTCAGGTTTACACACCTAAGACACCATACAACAAACACAAGGAAAGAGAGACAAAGTCAGAATTCTGTTTGAAGCTCGAGGAGAATGGAATACGGTCCGACCAGCACAGTCTCCACTGCACCGGCAGATCCTCCAAAAACCATTCTGCCTTCCGATCCGAGCAACCTGTATTTATTCAAAGCTGGGCGTTCCCTAGTTACATGCCTGAGAGCTGACCTAAAGGATGGGGGAAATCAACAGCTCTCAGTATCTCGGTGACATTTGCACACCATATCACAAAACAAAGTTGCATATACAGTTAAGTCTTTATCAACAGAAAACGCATTTCTCCGTGCGTCAGCAGACTCGTCCTTGTGGCTGGTTCACAACACTTTAAGTCTCTTTATGAGGCTTCTGCAAAACAGCAGCTGTCAGTAAGAAAATAATAAATGGGAAAACCTTTAAGAATAAAAGCATAAAGCATGATAAAAGAAAACACACATTATTATTTTACAGTTATCCGTCCATCCATTTTCATCTGCTTATCTGGAGTCGGGTCGCGGGGGCAGTAGCCTAAGTCGAGAGGCCCAGACTTCCCTCTCCCCAGCCACTTGGGCCAGCTCCTCCGGGGAAGACCCTGGCCAGGTGAGAGACATAGTCCCTCCAACGTGTCCTGGGACATCTTTAAGGTCTCCTCCTGGTTGGACGTGCCCAGAAAACCTCACCAGGGAAGCATCCAGACCAGATGCTCGAGCCACCTCAACTGACTCCTCTCGATGTGGAGGTGCAGCGAATCTACTCCGAGCCCCTCCCAGATGACCGAGCTTCTCACGCTATCTCTAAGGGAGAGCCCAGCCACTTTGCGGAGAAAACTCATTTTCAGCCGCTTGTATCCGTGATCTCGTTCTTTCGGTCACTACCCAAAGCTCATGACCATAGGTGAGGGTAGGAACGTAGATTGACCGGTAAATTGAGAGCTTCGCCTTCTGACTCAGCTCTCTCCTCACCACGACAGACCGGTACAACGCCCGCATGACTGCAGACGCAGCACCAATCCGCCTACTGATCTCATGCTCCAGCTTTCCCTCACTCGTGAACAAGACCCCGAGATACTTAAACTCCTCCACTTGGGGCAGGACCTCATCCCTGACCCGGAGAAGGCATTCTACCCTTTTCCGAATCAAGACCATGGTCTCAGATTTAGAGGAGCTGATTGATGAATAAAGGTTATATAAATAAATATTAAAACACACAGACTACCCTTTAACAATAACACAGTACACACGAGGGGCAGGTTAGTTAATGTGAAACACCTGTTTACAGTTTACTGTTATTAATTATCATCACGTTGTTTGAAATGGTTTAACATAAAAACCTCTCATACTCTTTGGTTTAACTCAGGGGGAAACCTGACAGAAGATATCTTATTTAATATCCTTTAAATCAAGCCAGCTGTAGTGTTTTCTCACAGCGTTTAATCATTAAATAGACATGGTTATATTAATGTGCAATCCTTTCATCCATCAGCGATCTCACCTTCAAAAACAGTCTGTGATTGCTACACAGACTGATCCATGCTATCACAGTTGCTCTATGACCAAAAAGGAGGGACTCATTTGTTCAGCTCCTGCTGACCTGAAGTGATGCTGTCAAATATAACACAACACAGGAATAAATGCAGCAACACTTACATCACAGCTTCCAGATGGAGGGTTCAATCCATCTTCGCTCAGGGGAACAGCAGAGCCCAAACTGAAACGTCTGCATACGCTCAATTCAGAAGAGGCCTAAGACTATTTCTGGGCTCAGTGTCCAGGTAGAGTTTTAGGATTAGTACTTTCATCAAAAACCAGCTGTAGCAAGTCCCATGCATGGCTACTGCCATCTAGTGGATGGTCTGGTGGGCAAGTTTTATTTACTGTTTCTGCTGCTTCCTACAGTTAGTGCCTCTCTCAGGGACTAGAGAGTCCTCTATTAGTGTCCTGTGAATATATGTAGAACGAGTCTGAGACAGCTGCAGCTGCTTGCATTTCGCTCCAGCACTGCCACTCGTCTCCCTTTCCCCCGCAGCCGTGCGCGCACCGCCTCCAGCTTCTTAAGTTTTAATGAGGGCAAAACAGAGGTAATCGTTTTTAGTGTAAGTGCTAGTCATGCCTCTAAACAGGAAATTGAGTTCTCTTCGCTGGCCCCTTATAAAAAAGAGCTAGTCATTAATCTGGGTGTAAAGTTGAATGCATCACTAAAGCTAGAGACTCATAAAATGGAGTGGTGCATTCTTGTTTTTTTCATCTTCGCCGTTTATCCAGGATCAAGCCATAGTGTCACAAGCTCATCTGGAGAACATAGTCCATGCTTTTATTACTTCTCGCCTAGACTACTGCAACTCCTTTTACGCCGGAGTTAGCAAGGCTAAACTTGATCGACTGCAGCTTGCACAAAACGCTGCTGCTAGATTCCTGACCGGTGTTCTGACTATCCGTGCTTCCTCGTCGAATTTTCCTACCAATGCGCATTTCAACAGCTGATTCAGTATGTCCAGGTTTACTGAAAATCGGTAGGTACTGTTAATTTATTTCATGAAAAAAGTGGATAGTGTTAGAAGCAGTTTAGTCATTTCATAAAAATTAACCCCTTAGTAGCTAAAAACATTTGAATATTCTCAGAACAATGACGATTTATCTATTACTTTCACCTATGTCGAGAAAGTGATTCATAAAAATGGAGATTTGTAAGACGTTAGCTCTTACCGTTCTATTTCTCTACCTAATCCTTTATTAGACAAATTAATCCACATAGAACAAACATGCTTTCCCCAATACTTATAGTTATTTGTTTGAATGTATAATTTTGGAGATTATTACACAACTATGATAAATTTATTAAATGTATAATATAAAACTTTTGGATATTAATTTGGGACTCCTTCAGAAACTGTAAATAGGAGAAATTTCAGGTTTACAGTATAATAATAATAATGACATTTTAGAAGCCATTTAGAAGCTAACTGTCAGGTAAACATACAGCAGGCAGTAATTTAATAAAACAACTTAAAGAAATACTTACTGTGACCTTCGACGAGTTGAAAGTAACTAGATAAGTGGCGAGATTAAACGTAAACTTCCACAGATAGTGCGTCTCGACTTGTGAACAGCCTGTGACACAACAATCAGCCTGTGCATTTCCCCAAAGTAGCACATTTCGACGGGGAGCACGAATAGTCGGAACACCGGCACCAGAAAGCGGGAACACATCACACCTGTCTTATACTTGTTTTTGTTTTCAAGTCTCTGCAGGGCTGTGCTCCAAGTTATTTGACTGAGTTACTCACCCAATATAAACCATCCCATGTGCTTAGGTCAGTCATCACAGCGAGACCTACTAGTTTACCCAAGACCAAAATGCTCAACTAGAGGAGGCAGGGCTTTTTCAGTGTTGGCCCCCAAAATATGGAATGGTCTTCCACTCGAGGTCTGACAAGCACCCCCACTGCCGGTTTTTAAGAGTCTGATGAAGACTCACTTTTACACAGTGGCGTTCCCTCAGCACACCAGCTAGCCATATTTTTAGATCATTTAGCTCATTTTAATTCAGTCTTACTTCACTTACTTTATCTTGTTTTTTTTATTATTGTCATTCGTTGCTCTCATCTCCTGCTTTTATCTGGTCTTATTTGTTATGACTATTTTTGTAGACCATTGAATGGGTCAGCTATGTTTTTAATGCATGTACAGCTCTTTGGCTTGCCTTCTGGCAGTTGGAATGTGCTATATAAAGTTGATAAGGATGATAAACATGATTTCCAGCTTTCAATCCAGTGATCACATGAAGTTGGTGCAGGACAACCAACCCAAGGTGAAGAAGCATAGTTTCCCCAAACCAGCAAGGCTGTCATGGAGAGAACCAGCCCCCCCATCCCCCACCCCCACCACCACCACAAGTAATAAATGCCAACGGAACACATTTAAATAGCTTTAATGACATAATAACATTTAAAGAACTCAACCGCTTAATGAACTCCAACATAATGACACAATAATGGTCTAGGCTGTCAACAGCTCAGTAACCAAAGCAAAACTTCCAATGATCCAGAGACTTCAGTCTGTTGACCAACGGATTAGAAACAGGCTTAACTCTGTTATACAGAAATTCAGGTGTTTACTTTGACCACAGAGCTGTCAATTGAACATTAATTGCACTGTTTAATTAATTAACCCCTCCCCCAAGAAAGATGAGAGACAGTCTTGTCTGACTGGATCAGCTGACAGGGAGGTCTGGGGTGGGCCACGATGTTCTCATTAACTCAGAAAGCACCATTTGTTCCTTTCATAGGATGGGTACAGAAACATAACCCAAACCAGTCTGACTTGGGCAACTGGTTCAGTCATACACCGGCAAGCCAAAGAGCTGTGGATCAAACTTCTCCATGCTCCTGAGTCTGAGTGTAGCCCCCTGGGTAAGGCTTGGGTCCAGGTTGTCATCAGGAATCATCACCACCTGCATTCCTGCAGCAAGCGCTGCCTGAACCCCATTAGGTGCATCTTCAAACACCAGGCACTGATGAAACAGGACAAGACAAACAAATATTCAGTATTACAAAGTGTGGAAGGGGCAAAGTTAATCTGACATCATAGGCCCAGCAAACATGTGGCTTTGGTTTCAAGTCAAGTCTCTGTCAAATGACTGACGTCCGCCATTTCATTACCAGGTAAACTTAAATAAATAAAAAACCTGAAAGGAAAATAAAGATCTGCAGTAAAACCTGAAAACAAAAACAAATTTAGAACCAAGAAACATTTCAAAGATCCTCAAACATGAATATTCAAGAGTATAAACCTGATCAGAATAAACGTCCCCTCTTTGTGTACATAAAACCATACATCCAATCTGTTTTCAGCCACTTATCTGTGGTCGGGTAGCGGGGGCAGCAGCCTAAGCAGACTTACCTCTCCCCTGCCACTTGGGCCAGCTCCTCTGGGGGGCAGTCTTTTTCTCTCTCTTATTCAGATCCAGGTCTCAGATGCAGCAGCCCAAGCATGGAAGCCCAAACTTTACCAACCCTACTCACTTTTACCAGCTCTGGGATCCAAGCTAGGGGTCTTCTCTCAGAAGGCATCCCTGGAAACCCTTCCTCGGGGAAGTGGTCAGTGGGCGTGCAAACCACAAGCTCAAACCGCTTCAGCTGGCTCCGCTTAAGATGGCGAAGAAACAGCCTCTCTTCTCCAGTAATTTAGAGTAGATTTTCCAGGGAGGTAGAAGCTTGTTATCCCACTACAAGCACAGGCACTACCTCTGCTTCCAATATGCTGCCAATATTAAAGAGGTGCATCAACCCAGACAGTCAAATGCTATTTTTTAGGACAGATTTTGTCATTCCTGGGGCACCTCCACTACTTAAATGTTTAACTACTTTGGTAATTTCTGCTCCATAAGTCGACTTACACCCAGAACACACGAGACACGGAAGCAGGACGAAGTGTCGCGAAACGCCGTGGAACGACGAGCGCTTCTAATCAACGCCCTTGTTAACCTACGCTCTCGGTCACATCAGCTGCAAAGCACCGCGAAGCCCCACGAAGCAATCGTTTCAGCATGAGCTCTCCCAGCTCTGGTTCCTCAATGGAATGTGTGTTGGTGAGATTGAGGATCTTTTCAACCCTTCTTCACGTGACTATGTATCCAGTTGTCTTCAGCAGCTCTGCTTCCCCACTGTAAACTGTGTGAGTGAGTTACTTACTCTTTCTCCAGACAGTTTGCAAGAACCTCTTTAGGGATGATCAATAGTCTTTCAACAATAGGAGAGCAGAACAAAACTGATTTAGGCTCAATCCCCCATTTCCATTGAGAGGTGGTCTTGACAGATTCGTCCCAGGAGACTCTTACTACTCAATTGGGCCTTCCAGATCTACGCGGGGTCTTCCCCGGACATCTGGTCAAATTCACCACCAGATGGTAATCAGCTGAAGGCTCTCCTATTTACCGAAGTGTTCAAAGCATGTGGCCAAGTGGTCCTGCTTGAACACTTTGGGGATGTTCCAAGTAAACTGAGCATGTTTTCCATTTTACTATGAAATGGGTTTTACTGTACAACACAGTGATTCTCACTTCATTTAAGTCTGACTGTGAGGGAGCACTTACAGAGTATCACGTACACCATCCAGGCGCTTCATCTCTGAATAGATTAGGATGTAAAATAAGACTGCATGCTGTTTGTTTCCAGCAAACAGAAGACAGAATTTATATCAGCAGTAATAAACAAAACCGTCACTACAGCTGAGACATATGACTGATGCTTATGTAAAGCTGAATGCTTTGTATGTTACTATATTTGTCAAAAACACACAACAACACAGTTCAGTTAGAAGAGGCAGAATGTGTGTTTATGTTCTGCAGTGCTGAGTGAATAAATGACAGTGACAGATTGCCCGTCGTATTGTTTAAATGATCCTGGAGCCTGGGGTTGTATGAGCCAAGAATGTGGAACATTTCCTCTTCAGTGATGTTGGAGGACAGAAATAAAGTGATGATACACACAAATGTTCAGGTTGGTTCAGAGGTTTTCTCCTCCTTAAGGCAAGTTTTAATGACTGCTGTGGATAAGATGGATGTGACATAACTGAAGGGAGGAAAACGGTGTCTGAGTTCTACGCAGAGCACATTATTAGCACACTGAAAGGTGTCTCAATAAACTAGGCTGCTGTAACGATCAACATGCTACATACCGTAATCACAGCTTAGGAGTAGGCAGCATGCCATACAAACTCTGATCAATGGGGTTAGGATTAGTCCCACTTGGAATGTTACTGGAACCACTCAGATTATTGTTGGTACCACTTAAAACTGTTATTGACACCACTGAGGATATTATACATCACTGGCCAATAGTTTCTACACACTAGGGCTGCTCGATTATGGCAAAAATAATAATCACGATTATGGTGACTGAAATTGAGATCACGATTATTTAGGACGATTTTTCAATTTATGTTGATTTTATTTGTTTTTATTCAGTCATAAAACTGCTCAGGGCACAATCAGGACGAAAATAAGAAACAAGATGATCACTAAAATAACTCCTGATTCCCAGTATAAAAAGACCAATATACTTATAGCTCATAGTTTATGACCCAAGGGCTATGACCTTGGTTTAACTCATTTAAGTCTAACCAGTACAGACCCAAATACCAATATCTTGCAAATACTGACAGCAAGAATTATACTGTGGCATTCATAACAAATACATGCAAATAAATTGATGGTCACAAAAAATTGCATAATACGTATTTAGTCGTGTCAAGGTGCTGTAGGAGAGTGCACTAGCACCGTATCCTCAGAGAGATTAGTTATTATTTATCAGCGTGAGGAACTTATTTCTACCTTATTTATAAACTATTTATTTACAAGTCCATCAGTTAATGTAATAATTGTCCCAACCACAGCTGCACCCCCCACCCCCAACCCGGTCTCACAGCAATCGGGGCAAGCTGCACGTGTGTTTAGCGCGCCGCACGCGCACATTTAGCCGTTTTTAGTGGCTCAGGAGTCCGCAGGTGCGGTGTGTGTGTCACTCACTCTGGTTGCTCCAACAAGGAGCCGGCTCCGAGAGCTGTTTTTTTAGCGACCGACATCGCTACATCATTCCCTTTCCTAATGTCCTGAAGAACGGTCCGGAGAGCAGGCGGTGTTTAGCTAACCTGCAGGAAACGTCGACGATAGTTATCCAGAAAGTAGCTAAGGGTTACCAGAGATGTTTCTGAGGTGTTCACTAGATACTTTTAAGTTAAAAAGTCAAGAAGGGGGTCTGAAAAGCTGCTAGAAATAGCGTCAAAGTCGCTAAATTGGCAACACTGTGGGAGGAGCGCTTCATTTGCAACTCGGGGCAGCGCAAGCGGGAGGAGCAAATAATCGGCTTGTTTTGTTTTTTATAATCGTTCAAAACTCAGATCGTAATCGTGATTAAAATTCGATTAATTGAGCAGCCCTACTACACACCTTCTCATTCAATGTGTTTTCTTTATTTTCATGACAATTTACATTGGGAGATTCTCACTGATGAACACATGTGGAGTTATTTACTTAACCAAAAAAGGTGAAATAACTGAAAACATGATTTATATTCTATTTCCTTCAAAATAGCCACCCTTTGCTCTGATTACTGCTTTGCACACTCTTGGCATTCTCTTAATGAGCTTCAAGAGGTAGTCACTAGGGATGTCCAGATACAACTTTTCCACCTCTGATACGATATCGATATTGCAGCCTTCAGTAATGACCGATAACGATATCAATCTGATAGGATATCAGCACAAATAATCTATACTTTTACCTATTTCGTAGAGTGGAAATGTATGAAAGGCTTGATCGTTATTTTACTCAATCGGAGAACAAGAAATGACATTTTTTTCTTAACCATTGGTTGCAAAACTGTGAACCTTAATACACTGCTTATATCGGAGACTTTTGATGCCATCCGATATAATCCGATACAGTGTTTTTGGGCTGATATCAAATTACTTTCGATATTAAGATTGGAACGGGACATCCCTAGTAATCACCTAAAATGGTTTTTCAACAGTCTTGAAGGAGTTCCCAGAGGTGTTTAGCACCTGTTGGCCCCCTTGTAAATAGTTATGGTCAAGAAAATAAAGAAAACACCTTGAATGAGAAGGTGTGTCCAAACTTTTGGCCTGTAGTGTATATTAGTGAGCTTATTGCTAGTAGTGGTGATGTTATCGTTGGTACTAGTGAACGCGCTTACCTGTGCATCATTAAACTGAACTAGATAATGTGACTGGAGCCAGACTTCCTCTGTGTGTTAAAGGCTCAGCTTAGCTGGGACCTTCGTCTTCCTGAAGTGACGAAAGCCACAATTTAACAGGTGCAACACCTTCAAACATGTTTATGTGGAGTGTTGCATCAATAGTATTTTATTATTGTGAAATATTGTGCTTGTTAAATATAAACACTGCAAATGAAAGGACTTTACATCCAGAACCAGATGTCTTAAAGGAGGTCTTTATGATATTGTTGAATTAAGTTGAGTTTTCCAGATCAAGCAACTGAACAAATGAGTACTGCAGTCTGTTTGACTGCAGTTTTCAGTTCCTAAGTATCCTGAGTAAATTCACAGCAAACAGAAGGTGTGTTTTCATCAGCAGGAAACTTTCCTCTGTTTAAACAGAAAGCATACGGCTCACAGGAAAGCCCCCAGAATGCCCAGAGACTTCATCAAACATCAGAACTGAGCCAGAATTAGACTCGGCACATCTCTCAGCTCCAGAGCTGGAGCCTGCAGCAGGATTTACTCACTCATTTAAAGTCTGGGCTGATAAAATTAAAACGATTCACACTGACACAGCTGTATCCAGATATGAGTTGGCACAAGCAAAACAGATAACACAGGGGTAACTAAAAGAGCAGGTGACTCACTGAACACTGGCTATAAAGCATGGATAGACTGGGACCAACCCAGTGCAGACAAGGACGCATGCTGCTGTTTATCCATTCACGCTGAGAAGGGTGTTAAGCAGCTTGAGGTAAGAGAGAGAGAGAGAGAGAGAGAGAGAGAGAGAGAGAGGGGTGTAGGCAAAGAAATGTGCAGATTGTGTGAGCTTCGGTGGGGCAGATGCGATCATGAGCAGCAAAGTTAACTGTATATTTAAAAATTAAGCACAACCCAACCTGACCAGCAGCAATCCCAGAGTGGGACAG
Organism: Nothobranchius furzeri; assembly: GCF_043380555.1. Lineage (NCBI taxonomy): Eukaryota > Metazoa > Chordata > Actinopteri > Cyprinodontiformes > Nothobranchiidae > Nothobranchius > Nothobranchius furzeri. Next base: position 80,753,141 of record NC_091743.1, read on the forward strand.
TTCAGGGGCCAGGGCGCTGGGAAATGTCCCGGTGCTACGATGGCCAGTCCATCTTTGTTTTACAGGGTTAAAACTAGAATGTTTAAATTCTCATCAACTGATCACTTCCTGGTGGTGAGTTGAATACGGTTGTGTTGGAGAATGGGAGAAACTCCTGGTAAAACCAAATGAGTTGTGAAGCTGAAGCGCTTAAACCTTGCCACCATGCCTCTTGTGAACACAAGTCATTTTTGTGTACAATTTATTTTTAGTTTTAGGTGCCTACCTCCATCTGACTGTAGCATTTGTATCAACAGGTTACAAAGTTAAAGTTGTTTGAGGCAGCAGTAGCTCAACAGGTTGAGCGGGTTGTACAGTAATCGGAAGGTTGCAGGTTCGATCCCAGCTCGGACAGAGAATTCTGCTGTTGTGTCCTTGGGCAAGACACTTAACCCACCTTGCCTGCTGGTGGTGGTCGGGCAGCTGTGGCTACATCGTAGCTTATCACCATCAGTGTGTGAATGTGTGTGTGAGTGGATGAATGATACACTGTAGTGTTAAGTGCTTTGGAGTCCTTACTCTGAGAGGCGCTATACAAGTGCAGGTCATTTATCATAAGCGATCATCTTGTCTTTATTAATAGACGGCACATAGCTGATCACACTTTAGACTAGAAGCTAATGATGGTATATTAGAGCATCCTGGTGCAATAAGCTAAACTTTTATGAATGACACGATTAGTCGACTACTAAAATAGTCAATTGTAGCAGCCCTAAAGATGTTGCAGTGAGAAGAAGTGGAGAAAAAAATCAAAATACAAAAAATGAAATGGCCAGGGGTGCACGTAAACTATTTTCTACAATTTTTAAGATATTTATCAATAATTATCGATATCAATCAATATAAAAAAAGTTAATCGATATACTTTTTTCTATATCGTTCAGCCCTAAGTTCATGTGACTGAGCGACGTCATGATGCACACACTGATTTGGACTGAAGTCCAAACATGGATTTTCTTTATGGAAGAGCAGTGCAAATGCTTGCTGGAAGAGAATTGTGAATGGTCTTTTTGTTAAAATGTGTATTTGTTGTTTGTTAGAGTGTTAAAGTGTTAAAAAGAAGCCTTATTTTTGTTTCCCTGTGGTGCCCACTATGTGGTATTTTATGTTTTTGTCAAAAAAAAGGGCTACTGGGTTTCTTTCTTTGAAGAGTTTGAGTTGGAAATGAAATGAATCGCTGCTGCATTTGGACGCACACTGAGGAGGAAGCATTTGCTCACAGCCAGAGGTCACATGATCCATTTATCCCAGTTACATTTGTTTAGAAAAAAAGAAATAATCATTCAATAATATTGTTAAATTTCCAGTAATTTAAATTCATATTTAGTTCAAACAAGCTCAACATATTGCCCCAGTAACATGCAAACAGTGCAATTTAATGATTTCACTTAAAAGTATCTTTCCGGAGTTATCATGTATGATTTTTCAGAAATCCGTAAAAGTGATTATCTTACCATGTACTGTGATTTATTAGCAATACGTCTTGTTTTGTGTGTGTGTGCTAAGCACGGCCCCTGCCCCGCAGAGCTCCATGCAATAGGAAACTGAGCGACGACCAGAACTAACCAATAGCGTTAGACCAGGGGTCGGCAACCCGCGGCTCTTCCATCCATCGGATGCGGCTCTCTGTGCTTGTAAAATAATGAATGGATATTTAAATAAAAAGCTTTATATTTTACTGCATTAATTTTACATCTGTATGCCAATTCTAAATGTAAAGATTGTCTGCGTAAACCTGAACAGGTCCAACCCGGTCTTACTGTGTGACCGGGTTGACGCGTCACGCTTGTGCGTAATCATATAGGTGCTTTCTGAGCTGACGAGGATGTGAGATTCTGGGACTCTCCTCAGCCAGGCTCCTGGATGTGTCGCCACATTGGAGACAGGAACAAGCACTATTCAGCCAAAGTTTCATAATCAGGGAACATTTTCTAAGTGACAAGTCTCGCTTCAGTCGGAGGAATCTTCCTGCATGCGCTCTGGTTCTGCGACGCGCTCCAAGCCCCTCTCCACATCTTCAGCTCGCTGTGCACCTTATGTACGCGCTGACAGTGAGCTGCGCTGAGCGGTGTCCAGCTCAGATGTTCAGATGGGAATCTTTTCTTGAGTGATTTAGCTACATCTGCGATGTGCGAAACGAATAAAATGTCAGTTCGTCTGCATGCGTCGGGGTAATTCTTTCTTTCTCCGTCAAAATAAACGGTCAAATACGGGAACTGTCCGGTCAACACAACACAAGCCCTGCTTTTGACTGTTCTGTTTTCTTGTGAAAATTGTTGCAAAGAGATAAAATTAAACTTGATTAACACCAGAGCCAGGCGCACTGCGCCGTTGTCTCTGTCACTGTAAATGAGGGAAACAAATTGATTGGATCCTTTTCTGACCTTCCCCACCTACAAAGTTTAATTACAACAATCAAACGTGACAGAGCCTGGATTTGTATTCTGAACAGTCTAAACATGTTTAAAAGAAACGTATGACAAAAGTGGCACCTGCTCAGTAAAACCACCAACAGGGTGAAAAATATCAAAATATTGTAGGCAGAGACGGGCTACAACTTCTGGATCCACTTATATAAATCGTTTTATTGATTATCTTTTTATGAAAGATAACTTTGACGTGCACGAGCGACCGGTACTGGCTGCTGTCACCTGTTGTGATCTGTTAAAGCAGCTCTCTGCTGTCTGAGGGTAGGCCCCGCCCACAACGCCGCAGCTGCTGTGGCTCCCAGTGTTGTCTTTACTGTGGGAAACAGGTAATAATGGCTCTTTGATGGGAACAGGTTGCCGACCCCTGCGTTAGACTATCGCTTACTTCATGTTTAAGGAATACCTCAGCTGATGCAGAGTTGATGAACTTTTCACGGACAAGTAAGTCTCTAAAATATAAATATATGAAAACACAACATGACATGAGAATAATACTTGTAAAACAATGTGTTCGCTCCGTTTGTTGACTACAGAAGCACATAAATAAACAAGAAATGTGAAGTCGCCATCTTAAAAAAAACAGAAGGGCTGTGTCTCAATTCAGGGTCTGCATCCTACGTCGGCCGGATTCGTCGGCCGGTTACGTCACAGCGCCGCGACTCGGCCTGTCCCAATTCGAAGACTCCTTCAAATGCGGTCGACGAATGCGGCCTTCTTTTCGCCTGAATGAAGGATGGGTCGGGTGTATCCTTCAATAGGTAGCATTTCCCAAGATGCCTTGCGGGCCGGCCAGCAGAAAAACTTAAAAACAATGGCGGACAGTGAAGCGGGAGCTGTCGGAGAGGATTGCGCATATAAATGTCAGTATAAACTTGAAAACTATTAGGTTAAGGACTTTTTGTGATACATGAACGTTATTTTAGTTTGAAATGTTACAGTAAGAGTGCTTGTATTGCGGTCTCGGCTCGTATGTTCGGCCGCTCGGTGTCGTACTTCTCCCGCTACGTTTCCCCCCTGATTTCAATAGAAGTTTGTATTTTAGGAACAAAAGAGAAAACCAGGGAATTTATTAAGCTTTGGGCGGTGATGGACCACATGATCACCGGAGCAAAGTATTCGGCGGCTGTGGCATGGAGGTACAATAACATCTCATATTTTAAAAACTCGTTTGAGTTTATTTTTTCTGCGAAAACATGAAAGGAATAACCCGTTGTCCTCTTTTCTCTTCCTGTTTCTTTTCTTACATGTTTGTTAAGACTATTCTGGAGAAAATGGGCATCCAGGGGAAGGTGCCAGCGATGACCAGCTTCTGGAGCTGATCAGGGAGGACATGAGGCTGCAGAGGGAGGCAGAGCAGCAGAGGGCACAGGAGAGAAGGAAGAACTTTGACAGGCTTTTTACTTTGCTAGAAAAAAATGGTTAATAAAGATTAAACATGTACATATAAAAGAAATATCTAAATAAAATCAGTTCTGCATTAAACTCTTTTTGCAGTTGTTTTCTAAATTTGGGTCTCTGGGGGTTAAAAAGCTAAATAAAACGTTGAGCTCCATCGTTTAAAGTTCCTTCTCCCTTCTGCCCAGCGGTTCCACGGTTGCTAGGCGACGGAACGTTCGCGGAGGGAGTTCACGAAGGCTAGGCCTGTCCAAATTCACAGCCGTTAACATCCGGTCTACCCGGCCGACGGAGGACGCAGCCCACGTCGGCCGGGTGGGCTGGGTCCTTAGAAGGATGCAGACCCTGAATTGAGACACAGCCAAGGAGAAACTAGTTGTGTGATGTGCTTGTCAGCCACTAGATGGTGCCATCGGATAAAAGACATACCCCAGAAAGAGACTAAATTGGGAACATTTCACCTGCTGCTGACCAAACCTGAACTGGTCACCTGCTTGTGCGTAACCAAATGTCTCTAGGGAGTTTGCAGAGTGTGTCAGAGGCACTCCGAGCTCCGCTTCAACATGCCCTTGCACACACTGTCAGCAGCGAGATGCGTAAAGTGTAAAATAATGCTCAGATACGCTGTTACCTCCGCGATGTTCTCTGTGCGTAATGTGTTAAGTGTTACCGCCTAGAAGACAGAGGGTGGCAGAGTTGCTTAACAGCTGTTTGTTGGTTAAAAGCTCCCGCCAACCCCCATTAGCTTTGCTTAGTTCAGTTAGGTTCTAGCTACATCAGCTGAGTTTGATAGGTGCCAATCAGCTGCCCCCATCCTCACAGCACTGTTCTCAGCTCCAGGGGTGACCAGGCACATGAATGCAGCTTCAATTCAGCTATCAGAAACCTACGGGTGATGTCGCGGAGGGTTTGTCCATCTTATACGTACTGTCTTTGGTTACAGTGTGGTAAAATGCAGTAAAATGGATGAAAGCCAGTAAGAACAAGGGAGGAGAGCAGATCCTCATTGCTGCAATGTTGCAGCATCATTATGTGCACATCCAAAAGTCTGGGTCCAGGAGGGAATTCTACCCTGTGTGAAAACCTTTTTTCCTTTATGATTCAGACTGGAAGCTTCCCCTAAATCACCGCAGCTTTGAAGAAGGGTGCAGCAGCAAACCGTTAAAGAATGAATGCTGGTCATTCAGAGTGGTTCATCTGAAATCATTTTCAATCTGAGAAAAGAATCTGGAGACAAACTGTTAAGACGTGTCTGAAAGACTCCCGAAGACATTCCTCCAAAACAAAATAGTTATGCATTACCACTTTGCTTATTTATACTAGAGGTCACATAAACTGTACAATTGTTTTGTTTAAACCAAAATGATTTCTTCAATTTTATGAATGGAGAACCAGTAAGTATGTGAATGCCTGGTGTGAAAACCCGCTCTGCAGAAATGATGTACAGCTGCTACTCTTGCTGTTAAAACATGTTGCTCATCTGTGACTTAAGCCATGATGAAACCAGGACAGGAAGAGGAGCTCCACTAAAACCATATGGCGTAAAACATCACAACACAACACAACACAACCCCTGGAGATGGACCATATAGTGCTCTTGAAGGGAACACCAAAACACAAATAGAAACCTGGATGTTGCCGGGTGTTAAACTCTATGGTTAAAGGGTCAGGTCTCCTCTGATTTACATAGATGGATCCAGAAGTCCCAGTTTTGTGATTAATAGATATCCAACAGCATATCAGAGACATTTAGAAAGAATGAACCAATTAATACACATCTAAAATCAAACTGAGTGGTTTGAGCAACTCAGTGGTCCTGAATTCACTACACACCAGTGTTTAGTACCGTGGATCTTCACTGGGTGTTTCACAATGTCAAGGCATCTGGCCTCACAAGACATCAACTTGTGAGGCCACTGCTTACAAGGACACTGTCCTTTCTTGGTCAAAGGAAACGGTTCAATGGAACAGACTTGCATCACGTGTCCGCCGCGGAAGCTGCGGTCACGGGAAATCACGTGACACAGTAGATAACATTATATTTTATTTGTATAAGTTTATTAGAGCTGGGCAATAAATCAAACATGTATTGTTTTCGAAATGGAGATCATTTTTCCCATGTCAATAAATTGGATAATAAAAAAATGAAAAGATGTGTGTAGGTTGGCAACGTTCATGTCCCTTTAAGAAGCTGTACCACCTTAAGTCACGTAAAGATGTGACTCAACGTAATACATGTGACAGCCTTATCTAGTGGACAACTTTTGTTTCTTTGCATACCTGTACTTATCGTCCATTTATCACTATCGAGGTGAAATCCTCAATATATCATGATATTGATATTAGGCTATATCGCCAAGCCCTAAATGAGATATCTAATGAGCATTTTACTTTTTAATTTGTGTATATATTTGTTAAATATGTAAATGGTAAATGGCCTGTATTTGATATAGCGCCTTCTAGAGTCCTGGCTCTAGAAGGCTCTTGGCGCTTTACAACACAATCAGTCATTCACCCATTCACACACACATTCACACACTGGTGGGGATGAGCTACAATGTAGCCACAGCTGCCCTGGGGCGCACTGACAGAGGCGAGGCTGCCGAGCACTGGCGCCACCGCTCCCTCCGACCACCACCAGCAGGCAACGTGGGTTAAGTGTCTTGCCCAAGGACACAACGACAGCGACAGACTGAGCGGGACTCGAACCTGCAACCTCCCGATTGCGGGGCGAGCACTTAACTCCTGTGCCACCATCGCCCCATGTAAGCGAGTTACTACCTGCTAGCCACCGAAGCTGCAACTACTGAGCAACTAACCAACCATAGCTAACGTCTTTGGTATAAAAAAAATTCAGATATCAACCCAATAGCTATAATTAGTTGACTTACATTTAAACTTGAAATTTGCCCCTGAAGTAGCTGCCAGCTTCTGATCCACCGTCTTTTTGAAAATACTGCGGTGTACTCTGGGAAATTTTTGACCAAGGCTAGGCTAGAAGATACCTCCTGTGTATCCTTGCTCAGCTAGCTAAATGGCTAACAAATGGAGAACAGATGGCTAAGTAGAACATGAACATTGTAACAAGCCTTGGTGACGTATCCTGAACATGTATCTCTTACGCAACTGGGGAGGGGCCAAAGCATCAAGGTGAGGTTCCTTGGCACTGAGAAACACCCACCGTGTCTTCCAATCAGGAAGTCCAAATTCCAGTTTTAGTTCTGCATCATTTGTTTGTTAACTGGTGAAATTAATTTGATATGATATGTATCACGATACGGGGAGACGATACAATATATCCCAATATATTGCGATACATTCAGTCAGACGTTATTAGCAATTTTTGTTTGACTGAAATTAATGTAGGAATATTCAATAAATAGACCAAACGGATACTTAACATGTTTAACATGAGGTATCTGAAGCATAACAGAGGGATTTACATTTCAATGGTGGACACAAAACCCATTGGACATTGCTGCCAACTAGCAGTCAGCGTTTGAATTACAACAAAAGAAAAAAAAACACAAATGTTTACATGTAAATTCTTCCAAAAATTAGACATATGGCTTTTGAATATCGATATAATATCACAGGGAAAAAAATCACAATATTTTGTCATATCAATATTTTCTTACATCCCTACTGGTGTCTGAGGAATGACTGGCGCAGTTGAAGCACCTTTACTCAACGAAAGAAAAGGTTTGTCCCATTTTTGTCACAGCATCTAAAACCAGAAAAGAAAACTGAAAACCCAAGAACATTTTTAACAAAAACACAAAATGATAAAACTACAGCAACAACCTGCTGATAGAGTGGTGTCACTCTCAAAAACTTTCTGCCTCACATCATAAATGCGGGAGGACATAAAATCTAATGAACTGATGACTCCATCAGATATGAAGATAGACGCTGGTTCTTATTCTGAGTTTCCTGCTGTTTGTTTACATGATTCCTTCAGGCTTCAGTTTTTATGACATATATGCTAATATTTAAGATTTTGGGGATTCCCTGGTATTTATTACAGCATTAGCCTCCATCACCACCAAGACGCACGCATCTTTACAATAATGATGGGAACTCCGGCTCTTTTAAGAGAACCGGTTCTTATGGCTCGGCTCACTAAAATAAACCGGCTCTTTCGGCTCTCAAACAGCTCCTCGCATTTTTTTTACTTTTTAAATTATCTCCAGAAAATTATGTAAAATGTGTGTTAAATTATTGACCAATCTACAAACTTTCATTAAACCAACTTTTCATTGTTTAAAGGGAGACTAGGCAGTTTGGGCCTGGTTTTAGCACCTCTAGTGTTCGTTTAGTAGAACCAAAAGCAAAACTCATCTCCTCTCTGTGTGAAACGTCTCCCCAGCCGCCGTTAGCATCTACAGAAGGGATTCATCGCTAAATCAAACACATCAGATGTGTTCATGATCTAAAACATGCAGGGAATCTGCTGGAAGCAGACTGCAGCTCCAGGTATGTCAGCTAAACAGTGGCCCGCCATGCTGAAGGTGTGTGATATTCTGGCTACAGAGAGCGGTGGGGTCTGAGTGACTTTTCATTAACCCTGTAAAGGGTCATTTTAGCACATACTGGCTCAAGAAAAGGATTTAAAATGTGAAAAAGTTGCATAGTATCCCTTTAACTAACTTCTAACTATCCAACACTAAACAGAGTGCAACAAAATAATTTTTAAATAACAAAAACAAAAAAAAACTCTAAGTAAAATACTTATAGACAATTATTTACAGGAAAATAACTTTGAAACACTAAGATAATCACACAGGAACATTTGTAGATTCTGCTTGAAAAGATATATTTGCTTTGCATAGTCCACACTCTTCCTATGAATTGTCAATATTGGTAAAATGTGTTCAAATCTGGCTGCATTTGCTGCTTAAACTCATGTCCTCACCTTCGTGTAGCCTGTTTTTTCTCACCATCCTGCGCCTGCTACTCTGTGAGTTTGAAACCATGACCTGTCTGTAAGCCCCGCCCCTCACCTCCTCCTCCTGCTCGCTGCAGATGAGAAGAGACGAGGGCTCATTGAGGAGTTGACCAATCGCATGCGGCTTAAACATGGAGAGAGAGAAAGGTAGCGAGACAGAACAAAAATGGTAAATGGCCTGTATTTGATATAGCACCTTCTAGAGTCCTGGAACCCCCCAAGGCGCTTTACAACACAATCAGTCATTCACCCATTCACACACACATTCACACGCTGGTGGGGATGAGCTACAATGTAGCCACGGCTGCCCTGGGGCGCACTGACAGAGGCGAGGCTGCCGAGCACTGGCGCCACCGGTCCCTCCGACCACCACCAGCGGGCAACGTGGGTTAAGTGTCTTGCCCAAGGACACAACGACAATGACAGACTGAGAGGGACTCGAACCTGCAACCTTCTGATTACGGGGCGAGCACTTAACTCCTGTGCCACTGTTGCCCCAAAAATAAATGAATAAAAACTCCGACTTAGTAGTTGAGAGAGATGGCGCTTGCGCACGGTCACGTTGCGAGCTGCTCGTCCTCTTTACGCACTGATGCCTTGCATTTTATCGGTTTTTATTGGTGTTTTATTGGCTTTTATGCACTTTTCTTGTCGCTGATCCCTTTTTTGAATGGTGTGGATCCTCTGCTGACATATGATCGAGCTGCGGTGCTGAGGCTTCGTCCTTCCGTTGATGTAGCCGGCAGCGCGCGCTGGGAACCGGGCTGTGCGAGCTATGAACCTCACGGACGATGCTGCTGGTTGAACTGCCCGCGCGCTCTCTCCACCCAAGCCGTGATGTGTCGGCCCTCTGTCCGCCCCAGCTCGAGAAGGAAGCATCGGAGAAGACGAGGAAAGAGAGGTAGCCGGCGCGTGAGACGTCGGCCTGGATCCCTGAACAAGCGGCTGCCCCGATCCGGCCCAGCTTCTGACCCGATGGTCCCGAGATGTCTCCTGGATTACTCGGCGCCCTGCCCAGGGAACTCGGCCGGCTCTGATGGTGTATCGGCACCGCGCCACGGCCGATCGGCTCGAAGATCTCGCCAGACTGGGGTTTGCTGGGAGAATCTGCGCTCGGTTACGGGCACAGAGTTAGAGGGGACTGGGTCCGTGCGCGATCTCTGTGCTGCAGCCCCGCTGCAGACCCGGTTTGGTTTGGTCAATGCCAGGTCTGTGCTGAACAAAACTTTTATTCTTCGTGACTTTTTTATTCAGCATGACCTGGGTTTTCTCTGCATCTGTGAGTCCTGGATCCCGTTTGGTGACACGAGTTCCCTACTCGAGCTCATACCACCTGGCTGCTCGTGTTTTAATATCCCCAGGTCACGGGGCAGAGGTGGAGGGCTGGTTGTTGTTTTTAAATCCAGCTTTCCTTGTAAACAGCTTACACCCACCATGTCATTTTCTTCCTTTGAACTGTGCTTATTTGAGCTGTGCATCTCCCCCCGCCTGCTCGTTGTGCTGATTTATCGGCCTCCAAAGACTGACTCTAACTTCCTTCATGATTTCTGTGATCTTGTGGCAGACTGCATCCTAAAACATGATTATGTCCTATTTTTTGGTGATTTTAACATCCATATCTGCTGTCCTGATAATGTGCTTGCTAAAGGTTTTTTTAATTTGCTAGAGTCATTCAATCTAACTCAATGGGTATCATCCCCAACTCATGCCAGGGGTCACACCCTGGACCTGGTTATCTCTTATGGTCTACCCATCATGAACCTTGTGACTTTGCCTCCTGTGTTCTCTGACCACTCTCCAATACTCTGTGATGTTACGTTGCCATGTCCTGTCCCTGTGTGTGAAGCTCCAGCTACTAGGTTCAGAGCCCTGGATGCAGAAACTATTTCAAAGTTTGTGGACTGTATGTCCGTAAGGTTAGAGACCTTTAACCCAGATCCATCTAACGTTGATCACTATTCACAACACTTTGATGTACTTTGTAATCAGGTCCTGGACGTGGTTGCCCCTCTCAAGCTTTGCAAGTCTCGGCCTAGGAGGGAGCCTTGGCTCTCTGATGTCACACGGGCTTGTAGGCGGGCGTGTAGATCCTCTGAGAGAAAGTGGAAAAAGGATGGCCTACAGGTCTCGCGTGAGTTGTTCAGAGCATCTCTGGTTGCTTATCAGGATGCAGTGAGGGCCGCCAGAATGGCCTATTTTGCAGAGATCATTGAGACAAACTCCAATAATCCTAAGATTCTCTTCAAAACGCTAAACTCAGTTCTGGTGTATCAGGAGCCTAGCACCATGTCTCCTACAGCTGCTGGAAACTCTGAAGCTTTTCACAAATTCTTTGTTGATAAAGTATCGGGCATTAGAGCAGTCATTTCTGGTAACTCTGTTGACCCTGTTCCAGTTCATCCATTACCACCCACCCTGAGCTCCCTCAATACAGTTTCATACTCTGAGCTGAGTAAGCTAGTTGCGAGGCAGAAGCCATCTGGCTCTCCACTTGACGTTCTACCGCCTCATCTCTGGAAGGCTGCCTTTCCGTGCCTTGGCCCATCACTTGGTCAGATTATCAATGGGAGCCTCAGCACAGGTGTGGTCCCAGCTGCTTTGAAAGCAGCAGTTATTCGGCCGACCCTGAAGAAACCTGGTGCTGATGTCTCTGTGATCGAAAATTACAGGCCTATCTCTACCCTGCTCTTTACATCTAAACTGCTTGAGAAAGTCGTTTATCAGCAGCTGGTCTCACATTTAGCTGACTCTGATCTGTTTGAGGTTTTCCAATCAGGGTTCAGGTCTGGCCATAGCACAGAGTCTGCTCTACTGAGGGTCCTAAATGACATCTATCTATCACTAGATCACGGAACATCTGTGCTGCTTCTGTTATTAGACCTGACAGCAGCCTTCAACACAGTTGACCACGCGATTCTACTCGATCGCTTGGAACGATGGGTTGGGATCAAAGGGTCAGCTCTGGACTGGTTTAGATCGTATCTCCAAAACAGGACATTCTGTGTTAAACTGGGTGATGTTTTTTCTTCTTGGGAGGGGCTCCGCTGGGGGGTCCCGCAGGGGTCGATCCTTGGTCCACTTTTGTTTGCCATTTATCTGCTACCTCTGGGGTCAATCTTTCGTAAACATGGCCTATCATTCCATCTGTATGCTGACGATTGCCAGATTTACTCTCCATTGTGTCAGGAGAAAGGTCACTCTATTCAGTCCTTTGTCTCCTGTGTTAATGAGGTGAAGTCTTGGCTAATGTCCAACTATCTACATCTGAATGAGGGAAAGACAGAGCTCATTGTTTTTCACCCCAACAGCAGGAATGTGGATCGTTATGCTGATCTTGGCCCTCTTTCTCCATACTCAAAACCAGTTGTTACCAGTTTGGGGGTGAAACTTGATGTAGGACTTAAATTTGATGCTCACATCAATTCTGTGATCCGGTCCAGTTTCTTTCACCTGAGACGCCTTGCAAAAATCAAGCATATGCTGTCGAGAGCCCACCTGGAGCAGGTACTGCATGCCTTTGTAATTTCTCGGCTTGACTACTGCAACTCTCTCTACGCAGGGTTGTGTCAGTCAACACTGCGTCGCCTACAGGTTGTGCAGAACAGCGCTGCCAGGTTCCTGACTGGGACCAGGAAACGGGACCACAACAGTCCAGTTCTGGCCTTCCTGCACTGGCTTCCGATTTCCTATCGCTCACAATTCAAAATACTCGTCTTTGTTCATCATTTCTTCCAGGGTGGTGCTCCCCCCCTATCTAGCCACTCTCCTGAACAGACACTCCCCATCACGCGCTCTGCGCTCCTCTGACCAAGGCCTGCTCGCTGTCCCTCGGTCTAGGTGTCGTACCCGTGGGGACCGGGCTTTCTCAGTCCTAGCACCGTTACTCTGGAACCAGTTGCCACCCTCAGTTAGGCTGTCCCCTTCTCTGCCAGTCTTTAAGAATCACCTAAAAACACACCTCCTCCGCTTGACGTTTCCAGAACATGTTTGATTATGGCCCTCTATTATGTTGAATCCATTCCACAGTTTTCATTGGTACACTCAATCCATCCACTCAATCCAATTGTGTTTCACACATTTGTATTTTACCGGAATGTTTCATCTATCTTGTAATTTCCATTTTGTATTTTGTATTTTGTAATTTGAATTTCTTTTATTGTTGATTTATTCAGTATAATTACTTACAACTGAACCATATTCAGCGCTTTGGGCTTCCTGACAGGGTTGCGGAAGGCGCTTTATAAATAAAGCTTTGATTGATTGATTGATTGATTGACTTGGCTCCTCCGAGACGGAGCCGGCTCTGATCGGTCCCTCCAAGAGCTACTCACTACTTTACAATGCTCCCACTGACCTCCACAAACAGGACTAAAAGGCCACACAGTAGAACATACTTCATTTGTTTAGCTCAATTTGGTACCAGATCGCAGGACCCTATCAGCCCAGTGTTCATCAGACGTTCCACCTGTCACAGAATGGCATCCATCCAACTAAACACAGTTAAATCTACATCCACTAGATTTAACCCAAACCCTGACCATCTGACTAGAACACAACCGCTATGGCAGCAGCCTCGGATCAGTTCACACAGCCTGCTTTCCTGTTTGACATGCATGTTCCTAACGTGTCAGTGATTTTAAAATGTCAGGGTGTTGTCACTAAAGTAGGTCAGGCATCACAGATAGTTAACTCTGTAGTGAGATTTCTGACAGCTCACTGTCACCGAGTCATGACAGGGAGATAAAGAGTCGCTGAAAGGGCCTGTTAGAGACCAGCTTGCTTTGTAGTGACTCAGGGTTGGACACCGAGTCAGGGACACAAGGTAAGTCCAATAGGACTGCAAATGATTCAAACCTGATACCAAATGGGGACACAGTGTGGAAAATCAAGATAATAAATTACATACAAGGTTAATGTCTTTAATTTACTGAAGTCACTTCTTCATTATTGGAATCATATTATTGATCTGTGTTTATGTGAATTAAAATCAAGTAAATACAGTTTTGTGTTGGTGATAAATAAACACGAGGCGCTAGAGCAGAAAGATTCACAGATTATTCTGAGAACATCTCATCAGACCAATTCATCATAAAATCAAATCCGAGCCACCGATATGCCCAGTAAATAAATCAAAGGAACACAGCAGCAGTTTAAAGGACTTAGTCGACTTAAAACCTTAAATGATCGGGGGGAAAAAGACGAAAAACAATATTTGCATCTTTCCCCAACAAAGCACTTGCCCGCAGGCTGCAGGTTTACTTTAGTGGAACACACACAAGACACAGTCTATGAGCACCAAATGTAATCTGATGATCTGAGATGATGATTCGAGATAACTGTCAAATCTGAACTGATAGGCTGCTTAAACATCCAATATGTTGATTTTTGATGGCAACCAAACTCTGAGGTACATTTTCCCATTTTATTGCATCAGCGTGGTCTTGCGGTTTATTTGTGGGTTTTACAGGATGGTGAGTTTGATGTGCTACTGCTCTGACTTGTGCTGATTAATGTATGTCATTCCAGAAGCCTCAGCCAGATAAAGTTCTTGCTGAAATTTACAGGCGTACACAAACAATGAAAACTTTCTAAAATACCAAAAGCACTTTAGTCTTTAGGTTGAGGTTGGAAATTTTCAACGCCAAGCAGTTTGATCATCTGCCCAGTACTTCTTTTGGGCCCTGTAGAGGGGTAGATATAGTTGCTTTTAAGCTTAATATATTACCTTTACTTATGACCAATAAGATGTGTTACTCTATATAAATATAGAATATCAACCTGCTTGGTCTTATGATGTTTAATCAGAAGATTCTAGGATTCTTTGCTTTTTCAGGGATCAAACACACTTCGTATCAGTTCAGACAGTCAGGTTCATAAAAGGCAAGAAATTTATTTTCTAAACAAATTAAAAACAAGACAACTAGGGAACACTTTATGTGATGACTGGATCTAAAGTGAGGTGTGATTATGTGTGAATGTGATGTTATCAGAACCTTCATACTTAGAAGAAAATGAGTTCTGTGTATTAAAAGAATTTGGTCTGCAGTAACTAGAAGGTTGATTTTCATCAAAACCACATCAGACGCAATTCATGCTGCGTCTATCTCACCCTTTCTTTGGAGACCCTCTTCGCGGATCCGGAGGTCGGACGAACTCTGGGCGCCGAGGTTCAATAGATTAATCGCAGCACTGACGCTCCAGTCCAGAGATGTCACCCGAGTCTCACAACAGATAGATGAAATTGTTTGCGTCTAGAAGGTCTCTTAGGGAGTCGGAACTGTATCAGCTTTGTTCTGCGGGAACCGTTTTGCTGTGTCAGCTGTAGGCAGCTTTTAGCTTGCCGAAAGCTTGTCAAGAGATGCGGTGTGAGCAGTTTCCCTCCGATGGCCAGTCAGAGTTAGCTCAACTAACAGGATGCTGAATCTCACAGAATGCTGAGTCACTCAGAAGCGATTCTGTTTTAATATTCTCATATTATGATTTACTTGGCCAATCGGGACGTGCCATGTTAAGAGGTGTTAACAAACAAACCTCAGAACATCACGCCCTCTCAGATACATGATGCTCTGATTTGTGGGTAAGAAAACATCTATGTGCAGAAATTACTTTAACTTTATCTCTAATGAACATTGTGTCTGAGTGTAGATAATGACTCACTTGTTAAATCAAACATTACTGATCATAACATCAAAATGTTTCATTGTAATAATAAAATTTATTTCAACTACAGTAATTTAAGCACAGATTAATCAAAACATTTAATTAGTATTCATTTAACATTTGTTCATTCAACCATATTATTATTTAATGATTATTTAAATTATGAGTTGTAAAAGTTCCTTTTTCATGAGAGTGAGCAATTCTGCAGTGTTATCAAAAGAAGGCTTCGTTTGGGAACACAGGCTGACATCTTGTTCCTCCTGAAATGTCAACAAGGTTTGCAGAACCTTGTGGCTTGTTGGAAGGTAGAATGTAAAATCCACCTTAGAGGGTGGGATTAGGTCTGTAGATGACCGGTGGCATGAAGGTCAATCTGTAGGTGAAAACTGACCATTCCTGAACGTTACAGCCCTTTTGCTTTCACAAAAAATAAAATAGATCTTTTGACAATATCAGATATTTTCAAGTTTCACCTGTAAATTTCACTTAAATCCTACCATACAGGTCCGTGATCACTCTGAGCCCTGCCATAACACGATGATCTCGGACTGCCAGGCTGATGGAAGGTCATGCTGCGCTAGCACAACGCTGAGATTGCTCCAGGAACACGCCTAACCAAAACCTTGCTTAAATATAAATCAGCTCTACAACCACGGCTTCGAGTCGTTGGGGTGATCACAGAGGTCTGAGTCTTCCTGCTAACAGAATGAAAGCTGTCACAACGTAGCTGAATCTGACCTATTTTCATGTTTTCTATTTTTAACTAGAGCACCAAAAGAACAAGATTCAGAAACACTGTGTGTGTGTGTGTGTGTGTGTGTGTGTGTGTGTGTGTGTGTGTGTGTGTGTGTGTGTGTGTGTGCGCACGCGCGTGCGTGCGTGTGTGTGTGTGTTTATTTTCAATTGTAGATTCATAGCAAAGCCTCCAAAGAACAAATGACACAGATTTCTGTATGTTCTGCAGCTCGTACCTTCTCAGGAGAAGCTGGGGGGTTGAATCTGCTTGCACACACCAGAAAGGAGTCAGGCTGAGGTTTTCCACTCTTCACCTCAGGATCATCACCCAGAACAATGTGGTCAAACACACCAAAGAAGTCTCTATGTGCGCTTGTCTTCAACTTGAATGTCTCACCAGCGGAGCTGGTTGCTACTGCCATGGGGACACCATGCCTCTTCAGGTGGTTAACCAGTTTCTCCACACCTGGTGGAGATGTTAATGTGTCACTACAGCCAGAAGATTACAAACAGCAAATTAAACATGAAACCCATGATTTGGGCTGAAGAGGGATCACATTTTCTTTCACAGAACACACCAAACTACACGCATTTCCTCAGCATTTGGTAACTGCCTTTAAACTGTATGGCTTGGGTCAAATGTGTTTGGTATCTTTCTAGAAGCTTCTGTAAGTAGTTTGCTTGAATCGTGTCCCCTCCACACAGAACCAGTGTAACTGTGATTTAGAGGAAGCTTCCAGTCACATACGGTTTGTAGGCTGCCTTGCTCCCTCATGTCCTTTCTGCTCTGCCCACAAATGGTCTACGGGTAGGGATCAGGGCTTTGTGATCGAAACTCAATTATTAACTAATTTGGCAATATGTTTTGGGTCATTGGCCATGTGGACCACCCATTCGCATCCCTGCTTTAACTTCCTCTTGCTTGAGTGCTTCCAAGTCATGTTCATTCCTCATGACGCCTTCTATTTTGTGAAGAGCACCAGTCCCTCCTGCAACAAAACACCCGCAGAACTTTTGACTATTTGACTATGGTTGCTGGAGTCTCTAATGCCATGTTTCTGACTATAGAGCTACATGACCAGAGTCGGCTTGTTAGAGGGTGAATCACTGAGAGGACTTGTGTTGACGGTCGTGTCAGAAGACTGCTTCCGTGGCTTTCTGTGGCTTTCAATCGGTTTTGTTACTGACAAATTTTTGTGAGTTTAGAAAAGAAGCAGATGAGATGGTGTGTTCAACAATTTTGTTTTTCATCTGCCACCTACAACTGACTGGAAATTGGTTGTTATTGTTGTTGTTAGCCTCAAGGGCAACATGCCGATTATCACTTTTAAGTCGCTAACCCCCAAATTCCACTACCTCCGCTCCGCTCCGACACGAACGCCGGAGCAAAATCGGTCCCGTTCTAGTTAATCAGAGCAATTCCACTACTGCGGCCGTGCTCCGGCAGTGTGGCGCCGTGCGCCGCCCTCTGTTCCGGCAAAAATAGAATCGATCCTATTTTTGCCGGAGCACCTCCGCAGTAAATGGACAGAAATCACAAACGCCCAACAGGAAAAGGAGCAAGCACAACTTCCGTTTTTCACAATAAATCGATAAGCAAAAGGCGTTTTTTGTTTCATATGCACAGGTTTAACAACTTTTAACAACTATCAGTGGCGGCTGAACTTTAAATGCACAAAAGTAAGCCATAAATACAGTTTCCACTATCAAAGTAGTCACACTTTGTTGATCCAAACACTGCTGATCTCTCAACACAAATGATGGGCAGATTAAACAGATCATTTCGATGCTTCTCCCACACAACGGGTGTTTGGATCTAACTTCCGCGTTTATTGCTCGGACTGTATCGCAAGATCTCGAAAATCCCGCGCATGCTTGTTTGCCCACCTCAGGTCTCCGCACCGGAGCGGAGCCGTTGTAGAGCGGGTACCAGTAAAAATTGAGTTCGGAAGCGAGCGGCTGCGGAAGGCGGGGGCGGACCGGAGCGGAGCGTAGGTAGTGGAATTTGGGGGTTAGGAGAAAAGCGTCTGCTAAATACTGTAACAGAATGAAATGACTGTTTTTCCCTCCTCTGCACAGGACTAGTCTGCATGAGAAATGGTCTCAAGGTCTCATGCATTCCTTCTAACCTGCTTATTTTCAGCTCAACAGAAGAATGAAGAATGAACTCTTCTTTTAGTTAATCAAAAAACTCAGTTTTAATAAAGCTAATCCAACCAAGTGTTAGTCAATAAATAAGGTGTGACCGATCTGTGAAATCAAAATATTAATTACTCTATTATAATCCTATAGAATATAAAGGTACTACGACTTTTAATGTTCCAACAGGACTCATTTCACGTAGTGTTAAAAGACATGAAACATTACTTTCGCTGATCCAATCAGAATCTGACAGATCTGACAGAGGCATGGTTTTGATGGTGTTTGGTAAAACCTGTCAACTTTTCATTCGACCATAAACCAAAACATCCAAAGTATAAGGACCACATTGACCTTGAAAAGGGGGGATATGTAAGGTTATGAAGTTCATGGTTTTCAACTCCATACAGCTGGCCCCTGGGCACAATAACACCGTGTAGAAAAACCAAGGTCGGGTTGTTCCTCAGACTGTTTACATTCCAGGAGAAGAGTCCGAAGGAGAAGAAGAAGCTTTACCTAATCAAAGTACTTTATTTGTGATTAAAATTATTAAGCAAAACAGATGTTGATCAACAATAATCAAGTGAATGATCTGTGAAATAAATATGTCATGAATTATGTTTAATGAAACCAGGACTACGGTGCAGACATACTGATCCTCATCTCCATAGAAATGCATGACACATTGTTCCAACCAATCAGAGCTTTCGGCTGCCGCAGGAGAATCTGGTGTTGACTTCAAGTGTCCAATCTACTTTACTGAAACTTATCAACAATTCAGAGATATAAAACAAGGCAACGCCATTTTAAGTCAGTTCCATTTTGACTTCAGTTCTATTCACCATCATCCTAAAGACAAGCGCAGCCTGGCCGGATGCGTTTTCTTTAAACTAAGAACTGTGAAACGGGAGATTTTCGTCGTTTAACAACCAGACGACGTCCTTTCAAAATAAGAGCAACTGCTGACGCTGCTGAATCGTACCGGGCCGACCCTCCAGACAGGTTTTGAAACGTTGTGACCGCTGCACCGACAGCTCCATCGTACATCCGAGGTTTCCAGACCTGGCAATTCCTGATCTACTTGGGAGACCCCACTGGGTACGTACACGGCAAAATAGCGGCTCATGTCATCACTTTATAAGCCTCGTGATATCTAGTCATAACAAAGACGACCAGATTCGATTACGTCATCCTAGAGAATCTGAACCAGACCCACACACACACACACACGCACCAACACAACATCCGAATCCATTCTCATCCATCACAGAGTAGTCCTGGTAGATTGTTTAGAATTTATAATTCAGAAATTAAAGATTCTCAAACGATCCCATCTCTCTCTCTTTTATTGTCTCAAAGTCAATACAGAGTGTTTAATTAAACTCCCTGATGATAAAAACAGCCTATTCTTCTGTTTATAAAAGTGAACTACTAACAGTGTATTAAAATACAACTTTGGTTAGTTACATCACTTTGATTCCGTTACAAAACTATGCCCATGTCATCTTTAACGCCAGTTCAAAGCATTCTAGAGAAAGCTTCGGAGTGGCCAATCCGCAACTCTCCTCTTTAACCAAAAGAACAACGACAAGCTGGAAAATGCGTTTTTGTTCCAAATGCTGCAACGGTTCCTATCCAAATAAAAGCTGAACCATCAAGACCCAGACTCGGGTCTCACCAGATGCCAACAAATTGTCATGACCCGGAAGTATCTCACAGACTGGTCTGGTTGGCAACCGCTGCTTTTCCTACCGGCTCGATTCCAAGAAAGGTCAAGCTGGACCTCGACATTCCTGATCTAACAGGGGCTTCCACCAAGGGTAGGTAGACCGGCAAATGGCGTCGAATGTGTTTATGAACCTCCTAATCAAAGCTTAACGCAAAGACATCACCTTCAGTTCCCATCAGAACTAAACGCTTCTTTGGATTTGCTGGTTCTGAAAAACATCACACGTCATCCATTCACCGTCTTATCCACCTTAGTTACACCATACATGTAGTGCTTGAAGTCAGTCTAGTTTAATTTGTTAGTAATAAAATTCTTAACTTTTGAACTCGACTCACTCTCTCTTCTGTTGTCTCTGAGTGAATATGAAGCTGTTATCTAATACCTGCATTAAAAAGATCCAATCTTCTGGTTTAAATAACCTCACAGATACGTAAGGTGGATTTCAAATTTCCTATGGAATCCTACGCCTTATGGCTTATTAAATAACATGTAATTTAAATCATTACAATACATAAACATAAACATAAACGGAGTGCATGTGGGGTGTGTGGTGGTGCGTTCAAGAGTTGGGGTTGCTAAGCCGTTGCTGGGCCCAATCTTGGGGTTGCTTTAGCAACCCCTAGCTACCGCCTGGCGCCCCCCATGGCAATAAGGTGGCAGGACATTCCCATGGCGTAAGTATATGTGTTTGAACCATCGACATTTATACTGGACATTTCATTTCCATAGGCTCCATTAACACGTTTTTGAGCCCAAATGGGAGGTGGCCACCACCGCCATTTTGACCGTATCACAGGTTCCGTCAAGCCCAGACAATTCCACAAAAGGGAAGAGAGGTGGAGCTGAGGGTGGGGCTGTAAGGCTGGGATCAACTGACGACACCCAGTCGAACTAGCTACAAGCTAACCTGAAGCTAACCCAAAGCTAATGGGAGCTAAGCTAACGGAGGTAGCAACCTAGCTATAACCGGAGTTAACTGTGCACAGCACCAGAGCTTCTGAGTCAGAGATATGCCGGGCTGACCGCGGGTAAAACCGGGTGGAACACAGAGGTCTCCAAGACCTCCACAAGCCGGCAGCCGCACAGCAGACAAGCGCCGCTGCGAACTGAGATGCGCAGAGCTGCCGCTGGGGAGAACCGGGTGAAAAGGTTTCCATCCCAGAGCTCCACAAGCCGGCAGCCCACGCAGCAGACAGAAGCCGCAATCAGACAGAGATGTGCCGAGCTGCGGGGAGGGGAGAACGGGTGGAAAACATCGGTTTCCATCCAGAGCTTCACAAGCCGGCAACCCGCACAGCAGACAGAAGCGATCAGACAGAGACCACTTGCACTCTGGCACTCGCAGAGTACAGACACTTCTGTTTTTGCTCCCTTATCTTTTTTTCCCAAGGCTCTTTGTACTGTCTGCCCACAGAGCGCTTCTCTGCATTTCTTCTGAAAAACCCTATTTTTAACTATGGATTTGAGGAATTGGTCATTCAACGCAATTGATAAGATTTTTTCAATAATGGGAAAGGAGCAGGGGGCTCCCACATGCCCGCGGTGGACACACCCGGCGGGGTATATGCTGGATTCCTGGAGGGAGTGGAAGATCGTATGCCTCTCCCAGCTGTCCAATGAGAACGTCGAAGACGTGTGGATATTTGGCCTGATGATCACTGGATGTCTTCTGATTGGAGTGGGAGGATATCTGGTTTTCTGGAAATTTGGGAAGACGGGAGCGATTGGAGGGCGACCCGCACCCAAGGAAAGCACCGTCCATGTGGAGACCTCACAGACTGGGACGTTAGTCGAGGTGAATCGTAAGCTGGACAATGTTCTAGCTGCAACACCGGTATTAATGCGCAAAATGGATGTCATCTCTGAGAGAGTCACCGGACAGTATAGACAAGTTTTAAAAACCTAAATTGGCTTCACTGAAGGACTGGAATGATCAGTAAAGACTGAAGGCAGAGAGGAAAATTATCTCAGCCTGACCCAAACAAAGTCTTGTTATCCGAATCTGACGCCAGAGCAGCCTCAAGATGCTACCAACAACCCCCCACGAAGGAATGCAGACAGATGCTGTGAACCCCCCCCTTTGGATTGGTGGTCTTCAGCCTGGCGAGGTCATCAACCCGCAGGAGTCAATGTACTCTGCGCTTCTCCTGAGATCTCCCTCCCACCTGTGGCTACAGTGGCTGAGCGCCGTACATGGCTGCTCTCGCTGGGGAAACAGGATCCCAGCCCCCACCCCCCTGCCTTCCTAATGGAGTATTTATGTTGTGTCATGTGAAGTCTGTTGCTTATCTGTCTGAGGTGTTTTTTTTTTGTTTTTTTTTTTGCAGAGCAAAGCTGCCCTCCTGGTGGGAGAGTAGCTATGAAGTGCCTTTTTTCCCTCCTCCCCAATCAATTCGTCATGTTACCCTCTTATCTCTATTAAGGAAGCGTGACTAAGGGTTGCGAATGACCACAGTCACCAATTCTTGTCATGTGTCTTGCCCATGTATGTCTGATCTCTGAATTGTGTGTACTGAAGCTCTAATTTCCCTCTGGGATTAATAAAGTATCTTTGAATTTGAGATGCGCCGAGCTGCGGGGAGAACCAGCCGGCTGCCCGCGCAGCAGTCAGAAGCCGCGAACAGACAGAGATGCACCGAGCTGCGGGGAGAGGAGAATGGGTGGAAAACAGAGGTCTCCCGAGAGCTCCACAAGCCGATAGTCGGAACCCAGCTCCACCAAAATGTTATATTTCAACCCATTTTCTAAAATGCAGCATTATGTTAAATGCACTGGGTTTTACCCTATTACATTTAAATTTCATGGTTAAACAGTACATGTTAAAATCTAAGCTCAGCTCGGCGGTGACCTAAAATACATAAATATAATTTTACTTACCGAAAAAAATGAAGTGGAGACTCCTTGGACGCTCTATCAGCGCAATTAATGCCACAGCAAGTCATTTTGTCCAACAATTGCACAAATAATATCCAAAAAAGAATACACAAACACAGAGACTCAAAATCCCGGAACAGTTTCCAAGCCAGACCGAGGCTCTACTGAGGCCTTTCCATGAAGCTAGCTCTGTGGTCACGTGGGTCTGATGCTCATTAATTATACAGAATTTTAGTCTTTTAATACACTTAAACAGAAGAGTGAGAAAAAATTCACCCCCCTCAGAGTTGTCATGAGTGTAAACTAGATAATTTAAACCAAAAACATGTTTTGGTACCAGGCTGTAAACATGTTTATTTCTGCTGTGAAATTGATATTTTTAACATGGGAGTCAATGAGGATTTGCTCGCTTCAGACACCAGCCCCCAGCGGATGAGGGTGGAACTGCAACTTTTTGGTACTTCCGGGTTGGGCTCAATTTTTGAGCCGCATTGTGGGGGCTTGGTTTGAACAGATGATTGTGGAAGCTTCAGCCATCTGAAAATCATCCCCAGAGATTAACCAGGGCTGTGAAGGTTGATGGTTCTTTTCCAGATATTTTGGCAGAGTTTGGGGGATTTTCACACAATGTCACAAAAAGAAGCAATGTGTTGGAGACATGCCTACAATTTACTAAGCAAACCAATCAAAAGCTACCAAAACCAAGACGCCACCATCTGGGCTTTACCAAATTGTCTATTGGCAAAATTGGGACTTTTAAGAAAGCTATAGACTTTTTTTTAAAAGACTGTCACTATTCATTCAATTATTAACAAGAAAACAGGAAGCGTTTAGCCTGATTTAATGTCAGACAGTGAGTACAAGTGGTTTAATGTCTTTTTATACGGTGCTTATAAGTGTGGTTTCAACTGTATTTAAGGTGCAATGAAGCTTAAAGTCCCCTGAGACACTTTGTCTCATTATAGTTTATGTAAAGACCGACACGGCAACAATAATGATGTCAAACGGCTGCTGTGACACAACAGATTCATCAAGTGAGGTGGTGGAAGAGATGTAACATTGGTAGAAGCAGGGTAAAGGGGACTCATCTCTAAGGCATTCTGAGCATTTTGTGAAAACAGCTATTGGATAACCTTGGCAGTTTAATAAAATCTAGTTATTAACAGAAGAAAGTGAAAGCCCTCAGACAGCTTTAATAAAATATATCTGAAGTTTAAAAATGAAACGGTGTAAGCAGGACTCCCAACACCTGACTTACTGTGGCTAGAACCACATCAGGTTCTGGGTTTTCCGAAGGACCTGATCATGTTATCAATAGTATACGATTTCAGGTTAGGCTGTGTGTGTCTAATAAAGAGCGGCTCTCTCATCACTTTGACAGAATAAATAAGCTCTGGTAGAGACAGAAACTGCTGCTTTTAGTCTTGATTGCATGAAAATTACTGCGCTCTGAAAAGCTCAGAAAGACCAAATGTGTCTGATCTGCAGAGTGTGTGTGGATGTAAAAGAAGCTCATCCTGATAAGTGCTGGCATGCCTGATGAAAGTCTAAAGTGCCTTTTAAATGTTTTGTTTCCATTAATCTATCAATATGGCAGAGTCATGTTTGAGAACCCAGCCTGGTGCTGTTCTAGAACATTCTAGAACACAGTAGGACCCAGTATTATTCGTTCATCACTATCAACACGCCTCGGGTCTGAGCGGCTGCGGTCACTGTAGTGAAGGGTTCATCTGTAATAAAACCTGATTACTGCCTTAAGAATGCAAAAAGAAATGGACAGAAAAGCGGAATCTAACAGTAAAAATCTGGAATCTCACTTAAAGAGCTAATTGCAGCTTAGAGACTCATTTGAGCAGATTTTTAGAGAAACATAAAAGGAACTTGTTCTAAATAAAAGTTAACACATATATTAATTATTTAGGCTTTAGGAGTCATTTGTGTGAGAAAACAGTTTTTCTGCCAAACCAGATGTGACGCAGGCAAAGGAAGTCTGTTAGCTTGATCAAGAGGAAAATATGGATTTTAATGGCGACTCTAGCACAGAGGAAATTTTAAATGTTTATAATTATACTTATGGTGGAAAACCACTATATAGTTATGAGCATGCTGCTTGCCCCAGAGAGCAGAGAAAAGCCAGAGGGAGAAAAGATGGCCAAAGGAGCGAGATTAAGCTGTGGTGTCAGGAGGTTCTGTGGAGCGAGCAGGTGTCTCGGTGAGTGAACAACGCTAGCTAGTTAGCTTAAACGTGTGTGCTAACATCACAATATTGTGCAGATTACTGTCATGTACCAGACAACTAAATATAGTATTGGTTAATTAATATAATAGTGATTCTTGACAATAATAAACTATAATGAGCCATTGTAAACTGTTTCATATTCGCTAATATCCCTTCACGTAAAGTAGCTTAGCGCTTTAGAGAGAGGGAGAGACGCCAGTCAACTTATTCAGGGCAGGCGGTTCGGACCTGGGTCTGACACAGAAACCAGCTTCCCTGGCCCGCTAGGAATTTTTAACAGCTCCCCATCCTCTTCTGGAGCTCAGCACAAACCCCCCTGGTCTGGTTTCGACACTGATTTGGGCTCGAGGAACCTGCAAGTATCTCCGCCATGAGGCTCTGGAGGACAGGAGGCATGGTGAACTCCCATCACATCTTGTAATCCTCCAGTCTGAGGTGCAGCACCGCAAACAACCATGTTCTCAGCTGCACAAAACACACCAGAAACGTTCATTCTCTTATTTGGAAACCTGTGGACTCCGTGTCCTGACATGCTGGAGTTTGCACAGCCTCCACAAACACAATAGGTTACCATATAGAAATGAAAAAGAAAAATGAATGCAATGCAACACTAGTGAACACACACACTGACTCGATAACGCAACCTATCCACCCAAAAACGACCTACTCGCCATACTGAGCTTCAGTCAGTCTGGTTACTCACAGGCAGAGAGGCACATGAGCGGCGAGACTAGGCAGCTCAAAAATAACCAATCAGAAAAAAGGCGGAAATGCTGACTGTACCGTGTGACGGTGTAGTTTTTAGCTGTAGTCAAAAATGGCGCCTGACATTGGCACAAACATCTTTTTTTAGAAGAAAGGCTTTTAGCGCTTCTAATTGTTGTGGTTTTATAGACATTCAAGTCATTTCGAACAAAGGAAAGAGCCGCAGCGAACTCCGCCGCCGTCTTCGTTGTTTATGAGAAACTAAGCGTCACCTATGTGTGATGTCCGCAATGCTGTAGTTTTTCAGCTGTAGTCAAAAATGGCGTCTGGCGACAGCGCAAGCATTTTTCTTTAGAAGAAAGGCTTTTAGCGCTTCTACTTGTTGTTTTAAAGGCATGTCCAAGTAATTTAGAACAAACAAAAGAGCAGCAGCGAACTCGGTGTCAGTCGCCATGTTTATGACAAACTCGGCATTGTGGTGTGTATGTATGCTGCTCAACGCTGATTAGCTTGGTTAGAATTCTCACGGGGTGGGGTTATTTGAATTGGAGAGTTCCCAGACCCTTTCTCTGTGCAGAATTAAACAGAGGAGGAGTCTGGCAGGCCAGGCTACCGGACTCTTGCCACCGAGGATCTATTAAAACCTGGATGGCAGCTTTCTGCAGCTGAATGAAGATAAGACTGAGATCCTCATCTGTGCCCCAGACAAGCTGGTTCCCAAAGTCAGAGACTCTCTTGGTCAGCTTGCTTCTCACACCAAACCTTCTGTCAGGAATCTTGGTGTGACCTTTGACCCAGCTCTCACCCTGGATTCTCATGTCATTTCTCTTGTTGGCTCTTCCTTCTTCCATCTCAGGAACATTGCTAAGCTGGGTCCCATTCTGTCCCGCTCTGAACTTGAGACAGTTCTCCACACCTTCATCTCCTCACGCTTAGACTAATGTAACTCTCTTTTCACGTGTCTGAGCAGAACCTCCCTGAACCGTCTACAGGTGGTTCAGAATGCCTGTGCTCGGCTTCTGACCAAGTCCTCCAAACACACCCACATCACCCCGCTTCTCCTCCAGCTTCACTGGCTGCCAGTCAACTTCAGGGTTCATTTCAAGATCCTGGTTCTGGTCTATAGGGCCTTACATGGACAAGCACCATCTTACATTGGTGATCTTCTCAGTCCCTACACCCCCAGCAGGTCCCTGAGGTCCAGTGATCAAAGCCTACTGGTTGTGCAGCACCAGGCTAAAGACCAAAGGTGACAGATCATTTACTGCTGTGGCCCCCAGACTCTGGAGCTCTCTCCCCCTGAGCCTGAGATCAGTGGACTAAGATTCTAACATGCAGGACGAGGTGTCATGCCACACAATATGACTGAGACTAGTATGAAATGTTTGAACTCCAAACAGCTGCAACGAAAAATTCTGAGCATGCAGCAGCATCTTCACCAGTCAAGGCTTCATTGTTTTGGACAAACCTTCATGTATCATTCAATAACAACATTAAAAATAAAAGTCAAATACCAACCGAGCCTTTGAAGTCTTCCAACATCAAGCAACTCCATCAGGAGAACTTTTAAGCACAGATCAAAAGACGAAGGGAGATGAAGGGCCCTGTCAGTTACTTTATTGATGCCTTTATATATCTGTTAACTGTCGATTAAATAAGACTGATGAAACAAGTGAAATGTTATTTTAGAGGGATGGATTGCGTGTGTGTGTGTGTGTGTGTGTGTGTGTGTGTGTGTGTGTGTGTGTGTGTGTGTGTGTGTGTGTGTGTGTGTGTGTGTGTGTATTTATAACTTATAGAATATGTTTGTGTGTGTGTGTGTGTGTGAGAAATTAAAAAAGCCTGAGTTTACAATCATGTCCATGTCTATTATCTGAATTTGTGAATCACTGAAATTATTTTGAATTTAAAAAGTAATTGTTTTGGGGCCAATTTTCTTAAAAGTTTAAAATGTGATTAATCAAGGTTATTTATTTACAAAGTCTCTGATTAATTATAGTATTTCTTAATCAAGTCCCACAATAGCATAAAACAGTGGCATGTGGTCAGAGGAGGCACTGCTTCCCTTGTCATTGTGACAAGTAAATTACTAATAATAGTTTAATATAAAGTCAATGTGTCCAAACAAGCTTTTCTTTTGGGATTACATATTTATAAGTCTGACTCCAGAACAGTTAATGCCTTCCTAGTCATGAACCTTACTGCTTTAAAAGTATTACATGTAAATTAGATTTCTAATGTGAACACACACGCAGTCGGTGCAAATGAACCAGTACAAAAGCTGGATGGCATCCATTCCATCCTCATGTAAATGAGGCATTAGACACCAAGTTATATCATTTCTCCCTGAAGCAAGGGATTTATTCCCAACACGAGGAAGGCCTTCAAACTTTCTTCTGGTCCAGAACGATGGCCCCAGATTTGGAGGAGATGACTCTTAGGCCTAAAGCCTAATTTATACTTCTCCATCAGCTCCACCAGGGAGATACACACACGTATGGATGGAGACAATTTGTCCTCATACGTTTCCGTCTCCTGGAGAGTGTAGCAAAGCAAAACCCCGCCAGGACAATGGAGGGCGTAGCGCTGTACTGTGGTATCCTGTCATGTATCTGGTCCAAGATAGTGTGTTTATATTAAAGAGAGACATTTTAACACAGACAAATTTGTCCCTCATTGTCCTCCACCTTTTCATGCGTTCACCACCTCTAAACCCACGTTTCCTGTCATTTCCATCCACGAATA
Source organism: Nothobranchius furzeri (assembly GCF_043380555.1). Taxonomy (NCBI): domain Eukaryota; kingdom Metazoa; phylum Chordata; class Actinopteri; order Cyprinodontiformes; family Nothobranchiidae; genus Nothobranchius; species Nothobranchius furzeri. Next base: position 80,781,778 of record NC_091743.1, read on the forward strand.
AATCACATGCTGAGCGACTTTTCCAGTCATGGGTAAATAAAAAGTTCATATGTTAAGAGTTTTTCCACGAGGTTGTCTTCAAGCTTCTCCGTGTCTGCCGCTAGTTATCCTCAGCCATCTTTATGTTTTTGAGAGCACAACGGCAGCGTCGTCCTGACCAATCACAAGCTTGCGTTCTCCATCTCGATGGACAGATGTTTAGAAAGGAGAGATTGACTCGGTCCGTCCTTGCGAGGGCTCTCCGGCAGGCTCGTAAGGACAGATAATGGCGCTGCGTGCATCCGTCCCGACACAGGCGGAGAAGTATAAATTAGGCTTTAGGCTTAAGAGTGTATAACTCCTCAGTTTAACTGATATTGACATTATCCTGATACACAATAACATCAACGCATGTGTATCAGTATGTGTTCAATACTTGCGCAATACCAGATGTGCATTAATATGCCAGTGTCCCTTAAGCCCCATTCCCACCTGTACCGGGTCGGCCCGGGCCGGGTAGCCCCAGTCGGCCCCAGCCTGGCCCGGTTGATTCCACACATCCTTGCCTTGAGCCCATGTGGGCTGATTCTACCCACCAATCAGAGGCTTGCTCTAATGGAAGGTGTGAATGGGCTGATTCTACCCACCAATCAGAGGCTTGCTCTAATGGAAGGTGTGAATTTGCTGTCAGCAGTGGGCGTGTTGGCCCTGGTCGGCCTGAAGCAGTACCCCTCGGGAAGAGGGCCGAGAATGAGCCTTGGTTGGCCCGGGAAAATTCCAGGCCACCCAGATATGTAAACAACCTACGCTACCCGGCCCGGGCCGACCCGGTACAGGTGGGAATGGGGCTTTACAGTATGCTGCATTGTTCTGGAACCCAGGTTTCATTTTTATTCGTGGTTCTTAGCGGTCGAAGGTTACAATAATAGCTTACTGCTTATGTGTACATGTCCCTTTGTTTACTTTTGTTTTTCCTTCGAAAAACTATTTAAGTGTATGTGCTGCTGTAACAAGTGAATGTCCCCACTACGGGATCAATAAAGTATATTCTATTCTACTCTACTCTTTTCTAAACACATAAAAGGTCTTGGCTTGAAGCCACATCATCTGTAAAAAGCAAAGCAGGTCTTGGTAGCTCCATCTGTGAAAGAAACTCTAAACATGGAACATTCCTGTTCCTGGTCCTAGCATTCCCTGGAATGTGGAGCAACTCCAAGTAAGCAAGAAATCTGCACACCTTCTTCCTCCATGGTTAACGTCTGATAACTTGTTTTCAAAAGGTCTGGGCTGAATCGGGTTTACCTGGCATCAGTCTGGCTGAAGGGAAGATTTGTTCTTGTATTTTCCTGCTTTCAGAAAGCAGCTCTTCAGCAGTCATCGGAAGATCCAGAGCATCCCGGATGATCTGGGCAGCATCCAGAGCTTTTTTACCCATCACTAAAGACTTCACAGTCCAGGTGTACTGCTTTCCAAAGCGGTCACATATTTCCTGGAAGGAGACGGTGTAAAGTCTCTCTGTATCTGAAAGGAAAACACAAACACCTGTTGATGGCAGGTAGTGATCCTGGGACAAAAATAAACTAAAGAATACAAAACGTTTAGTAATTAACTATTTCAATAAAGATGCATTAAATGAAAGCCCTGAAACTTAACTAGAGGCTTTAAAACCAAACACCATTCAGTTAAAACCATTTTTCCCCCCAGATATGTCATTTTGCTGTTTATACATCAGTCAGGTACTACTGTGAGACAAATAGTATTTCATGTAAATAAATTCGGCAACAGTTTGTCCTGAAATAAATCTTTTAAACTCTGAAATAAATGTGAAATGTGATGATAGGATCAAGCATTCACACCTGAACTTTCCTCTATAAACGGTCATTTTTCCTGTTGAGACACTGATTTATTAGTGAAATATAAGCCGAATGTATCCATATATAATACTGTACAAAGAAAATGCTACAAACGTTTCATATTGTCTTCTTCAACTGTATGACAGTTAATATTCATCTCTTCCTAGTTTCAGCATGAGAACTGTTCCACGTTTAGAAGCTGAATGATATGAGCTACATATTTAACCCGAGGAGTTTAGTAGATGAAACTCGCTTAAAACAAATAAAAATAAAAATAAATATGTTTATTCACCCAGTAATAATCCATCCATGTCAAAGATGACATGGCTCACGGGTTCATAGCCGTTGCTCGACATGTTTCACATAAATGGTTCCGGCACTTCCGGCTTTCGGGACAACAAAAAACTAACACGGAAATGGTCTACATAAAAAAAACGTACACAGTAGTGGTTATTTATCTAAACTAACACTAAATCGCTTAAACAACTTTTTTTAAGTGAATGCTCCATCAAAACTAAATAAAACGAAACGGATTTGGTTTAGGGCTAGTTATAGACAGTTCAGGAATACGTTTTAGTTGGCCCTGCGCAAGGGTGGATGGGAAATAAAGTCCACACGAGTGGTTTTTAGCCTACTGTTTCTAAAAGTTTTATGTTTGCATGTTAAAAAAAGAAAAAAGCGTGCATTTTTGAGGAGCACATCTGTTAAAAAAATCTAAATAAGCATAATTTTTCAAAAAATATATTTTAAAATAATGTGTATGTTCCAGCATCACTATGTTTAAAAAACGGTAGAAAATGTAATTATTACATTTCAATCCTCTTGATATTTGCTTTCAAACACAATTTTGTTTCAGATTTCATTGCCAATGGAAACATCAGTATAAGTCCGTCTACCAAGAACTCCAACACTCACTTTTGGGGGGCAATGGTGTAGCCTAAATTTTTGGTCATGTGCATCCCTAACAATAATCCTGAACACACAGTGTTCATCTTGCTCAGTGAATAAAGCTGGATACAAAAGTGTTTCCTGCTACCGTTTCATTCTGTGTGTTATAAGTGGTACCTTTGGTTCAGCGACACACGCCTAATAAGTATGATCACTTCCTGTTCAGGGACCAGTGGTGTCCTTGTTTGTCTGTCTGTGTGACGAAGTGGTATGGATGATTTCCCATTCGCCCCTGTAATTTATTTCTGTAGCCTGCTGGCACTGTGATGGGGGGTATTTTAACCAGACTGAAATGTGAATATTGCACTGGTGTGGATGTGCTTACCATTTGGGATTTCATGTTTGCTTTGTATCCAGAGTAGGTTGTGAGGGGAGGGGGAGGGGGAGAGGGAGGGGGAGGGGGAGGGGAGGGCCCACCCAGTACTACCTCCCTGGATCATCCTATGATTGGCTGCTTCATTTGTACAAACCAAAGGAAGTGGGATTTGTTTCTTTGGTCTTAGTGTGAAAATGTTTCTTGTATTGTAGAAACAGTTTTGTCTTTTGTATATGTTAACACTTAGGTACATTTATGTGGATGTTTATTTTCTTTTGGATTTAATGTTGGAGCACTGATGATTAGGGCTGATTGTTTGCAGGTGTGATTTTCTGGGGTGTTTAAAGGAAGCCAGGTGGAGGCTTGGCGAGGTTTTTTTATTTTTTGATCTGTAAAAGGAAAGCAATGAAATAAATGCCTGAGAAGAATTTTGGCTCCCAAGGAAAAATGTCCCTGTGCTGTAGTTTTCCTCTACTTCTGTCACCTTCAAGACCTTCTGGCTGCTCTACATTCTCACAGTCTGGGTTCCAGACTTTTAGAATCTTTAAGCTGGAGCCTGATGCACAATTTGAAGAAATGTTGTAAAAGTCCACAAAACTGTCCATGTAACATTTGTCCTCCTTTGACAAAACTTCATGAATTCTCTCCAGCAATCCTACAGTCCTCATCCAAAGCCTTTGGACCAATGGTAGCAATCATTCCAAACAAGAATCATATTATATAGTTGGTAAACCTTATTTGTACTTCAATCCAATATGAACCTAGGGCTGTCGCGGTTGAGGAATTCCCCCTGCGGTGATTCAGGGTGGCTTAATATTGCGGTGTGCGATATTATTGCAGCCCTTTTTTATTGCAGTACTATCTAAACATAATGTTTACACATTTAAAAACGGTTAAAAATTGCCGTGCCTTCTTTAATAACACTTTACTGAATGCAGATCAAAGGGCAGTAACAACACAGATCGCAGTAACGCTTGTTTCTCCGACAGTCGGAGTCCGACTGAACTTAAAAACAACAAAATTCAGGAGAAGGTTAAACTTTTAAATGCAAATTTGGCTGCAGCATCTAACAAATAAGAAACAAGTCCCCATTTTGTTTAGTTGTTTAAAATCAAGCATAAAAAATTACATGTACCGGGCGCGCGAGCGCCGGGGGGTGGGCGCACTCTTTCACACACACGAATGACGGTGATTTATAGCTCGGTCACGTCCTTGTTACCTACAAGGAAAACCAGCATGTTAACTACGGTTTGAGAGAGGATCTGAGAGGGGTGGCAACATTTGCAGCAACACTGAAAACCCTCTCAGATGGAGCGCTCGTTGCACTAACGCACACGTACTTGCGTGCGACCCTGGCGAGCAAAGGGAATCTCTCCCGGTTGTTGCTCCACCGTGTCACGGGGGTTTTCTTTAGGGTGGATGCATTCCTCCTGCAGGTAGCGAGTGAGCTCCAGCTCGGCTCAAACTCTCTTCGGGACGGCTGCAGAAGCAGTGCTTGTCCGGGACTTCAGCAGGTCTCCGAGCATTTATTTATTTATTTTTGTGCTGGTGGCAGCTCTGTCTCGGCCAAGGACCCTGGCTGCGCAGCAGCTGACGTACTGAAAACCAAAGTGCTCCCAAAGGAGCGAAGTAACGTTTCGTTTTGATACCAGTGCAGCCATCCTTCTCAACATGCATCATTGAGTTGAACCAAGTTCAGTAATCGCGGTGGCGCATGATGCAGCGCGGTGGGCTTCTTCATATCGCGATATTTCATTTTTGCGGTTACCGCGACAGCCCTATATGAACCTTTGTGTAAATGTGAAACTGCAAAACTTAGACCACAAACATGAACATGCTGACGGTAGAAGAACTTAACCACTCCTTTACCAGATGTGAGGATAAATAAATGATAATAATAAATGGCCCGTACTTGTATAGCACCTTTCAGAGTCAGAGGACTCCAAAGCACCTTACACTACAGAGTATCATTCACCCATTCACACATTTGCACACTGCTGGTGAGGAGCTAAATTGTAGCCACAGCTGCCCTGGGGCACACTGACAAACATGAGGCTTCTGAGCATGTGGGTTAAGGCCCTGTCCACACGTAGCCGGGGATCTGCCAAAACGTAGATATTTTTCTACGTTTTGGCCTGTCATCCACACGAAAACTGAGTTTTTTCACACGAAAACGGATCTTTTTAAAAACTCCGGCCAAAGTGAAGATCTGCATTTTCTCCGTTTTGGGTGTCTGCGTGTGGACAGACAAAACCGGAGTTTTAAGGTGCGCAACGTCACTTTCCGCGACAAAAAATGCTGACATCACGTGTGCGACCTGTGCTTACACTAGCCGGCATCATGGAAGCCCTCAGAGCTGCGCTCGCTTTATCAATTGTCCAAGCGCTTTCTGCTTTTTTGTTTTTGCAAGCGGAATTACTGCTCCTTGCGGAAGACCACAGACGAAGAACGAGGTTAAGAACGGGGGAAGTACTGCCGCCTACAGGTCTGGCATGTCCTTAACAACGTATTTACGTATCTGGGTACGTGTGGACAGAGTTTTTTTTTAAATGAGGTGGTGTGGATGCAAGTTTTTGGAGGGGCGGATATTCGTTTTTAAAAAAACCTGGCTACGTGTGGACTAGGCCTAAGTGTCTTGCCCAAGGACACAACAGCAGAGTTCTCTGCCAGGAGTCGGGATGGATACTACAACCCTCTGATTGATAAACAACTCATTTTAAATCCTGAGCTACTGCTGCCCTTAATAGGTCACATAGGTAACATCTGCACAGCCCCCACCCACTGGCAATGGTTATGAGGATAATTTCACCTTCATGCAAGTGTGACAGGGTGAGTGTCACTGTATCCCGACTGATCGTGTGCCCTGGCTACTTGGCCAAGGGGATGTCCCTTTGGCTGACTGGTTAGTTACTCTCACCCAGGAGTCTGGGGATCGAATCCCGCCCGGGCCCTTGTTTCTCCACCTTGCCACATAAGAGCAATATGTGCAGCAGGTCCTGAAGTCAGTCAACCCGAGAAAAGCTGCTGGACAGGATAAAGTACCAAGCAAAGTGCTCCAGATCTGTGCCGATTAGCTCTTGGGCATCTTTACAAAATCACCTCTCTGAGACAATGCACCATAGCATCATCCCTTAAAGCTACTACCATCATCCTAGTGGCCAAAAACAAAAAACAGTCCAGAAGAACTATAATGACTACAGACCCATCACACTGAGTACGTTTACATGCAGCCAATATCCGGGTTATGATCGGGTTAAGGTCGGTATTCGGGTTTCTGAGGTGATCAGAATAACCCGTTTACAAGCATAAATAGAAAGAGTTACACCTAACTTGCATAACCCGATTTAAAAGCGGACGTTGGGGTAGCGTCAGGACGTATGGACTACGTCCAGACGCAATATGCGTCATTTCCGGTTCTTCTTGTTCCGGTATCCGTGAAAACAATAACATGTTTCCCAGTTCGGAAGAGATAGCGACCGCGTTTGTTTGTGCTTTAGTTTCTTCGTCACTCCAAAAGTGTGGTGATGTGCCGCGACTCGTCATTTTGCTCCCAACTTGTTGTTTACTTCCGGTGTTTGGCGCATACAAGACGTCTCGCTACTCAAAAGAACAAGATTCCTTGCGAACAGAGCATGCGCAGAACACACGCTTTGATGGGGATATCCCGATATGCATTTACACGACCAAACATTCGGGTTAGAAAAGGGTTACCCCAGGTGTAGTAACCGGGTTTCTAAAAACCCGGTTATGAGCATATCTGGGTTTTTGACGGTGTTTACATGGACCTGCGGAACCGGGTTATTGTGAATATTCGAGTTTTAAAAGGGTTGCTGGCTGCATGTAAACGCACTGATTGATACCAGTTACTGTAAACAATATTGAGAAAATTGTGCTTCAGTACATCAAAGCCAGACTACCACCTTCACTTGTGTTGGTCTCTCTTCCGTTAGACCAAGCACGGGTACGGAGTAGATGGAGTTAAACACCTTTTAAGTTGACAGAACGAGGAGACAAATGATCAGAAGTCCATTCACTGTTTCGCCGCTCATGAGGGGGAGAGTCTCTGCAGCAAGTCCCGCGACCTGCTCTTGCCAGATGCTTCGGACAGACTCTCGCCGTTCTGCTGAAAACGGCTGATTTTTATTGAAGATTACAGGAATGTTACATACGTAGTTTGCCATACACACACGTAATTCTGCCATCTGCACCTGCAGACGCACGTCAGCTAATAGCCTTGTTAATGAAAGACCAATTCATCCCAAGGACATGCAACCTTGAGATGATCAGGACACATCCTGCAACATCCTTTGCTAACAAAGACAGTTGTTCTTGTATTGAGGAACTGAAGGAAGGAACGCTTTCACTCCCTTATGCAGCTGTTCAGCTTGAGCAGAAAAGGCACAGAGAGGTCTTTGATATTATAACAAGATTCCATGAAAAGGCATATAATAATGTATTTATGATAATATATAAGGGGCAAAAGTGAGAGATACATATTTAATCATATAAAAGAGCTTATAATAATATATGAAAGAGCTTATATGAGAGATATATATTTTCAATCCCCCTTTTGAACTCTTTTAAGAGTTCAATAAAGATATAAGAAATCAAAACAATAACACCAAATTCCATCAAAAAGAATCCAATAAGCAAAGTTTTAAAATACCAATACAAACAACCAATCAGATTACATTTACTCATCTTTCTAGCAGTAAACTAATACAAAAAACATGATCATACTTTCAACTGAACATGTTACAACATGAATGGATCGCATGCAACTCCATATGAGGGCGAAAAACCCTAATTATCATATGTTTATAGGGAAAATTCCCCCATGTCCCCCCATTTGTCATATCTCAATTTTGGGGCGAACACCTGTTGGCATAGAGTGTGCATGCCTAGGACATCAATGATCAAAAGAAATAAAAACAACACAATCAAAAAACTCATAGAAATAAACAGTTTAAGGGATTGTTACAGAAATCACTCAATATTCTCACACTCTAACAACATCTTCTTCATCATGAGAGTCATCACTTTCATCAGAGGGTTCCCCTCCCAAATAGATGTTAGGATTGGCTAGTAACAAGGGCATCTGGATAATTGGGTCAGCAGGTGGAGGGTGTAAAATATTACCCTTGTAAAATAAATGAGGGTGTTAAATACAACCCTTGTAGAATGTTCATAGGGTGGTTACTTCTTCCCCCTGTTGAGGACCCTTCACTGGCTCCAGGCAGCTGCAGGGGGTGATGATGTCATGATTCTCGTCCTGCAGGATGTGGTGGCAGCTTGGCATGCTACTGCAGTCAGCTACTTCTCTTCCTGGCTTTTGGATCCTTTTTCTGGTTAGGCAGATGTCAGCTGCTTCTCGTCCTGGTCCTTGGGTACTTTTTCTGGTCAGGCAGATGTCGGCTGCTTCTCTTCCAGGTTAGGCTCCTCCCGTCCAGCCGGACAGCGTGTGACGTCCTCTCCGTGATCCTGTATGGCCCGGTCCACCTTGGTTCCGTCCACTTCCTTTTGGTGACTTTTAGCAGGACCCAGACGCCTGGCACCGAAGGCGAAGTATCTTCGTGTGCGTGGTTTTGGTCCAATGAAAGCTTTCTCGGCATGTGCAGTCCTTGATCTCGGCAGATAGTTGGTAGGAAGGCTCACACTCCGGCCGGACCAGAAGTTCCCCGGACCGATCGCCTAGGGATTAGAGGTTATGCACAAAAATGTCCTAGCTCTTACTGACCCTAGCCTCTGATACCTTCAACATCAGACACATACAGTTACGAACAGCAAGCGCAATTAAAGGTACAGTGACATCACGACATGGACACACAGACACACAAACACATACACATGCACATACACAGAGAGAGAGGGAGAGAGTAAGAATGTGTGTGGGAGAAAGAAATGTGTGGGATCCATTTTGCCACCAGCATCTCCACCTGTGTCACAGAGAAAAAATTGCAAAGAAATTAAAACATAAAGCAAACAACAATAATTCAATGAGTATAAATGATCAAACTAAAATATACAACCATGCATGGGTTTTATAACAGTTCCAGCAACACTGGAGATGATGCCTTGTACAATGAATTCTTAAGATGTCCTTCATCAATTAGAGGTTATAACCAAATTGTTTCAGGATCCTGAATTTGAATTTGAATTGGTTAATTTACTCAGAATAGTCCAATGTCTTTGTTGATGTTTCTCAAGGCTCGGCCATGCCCATATAGATAAATAAGCAAACAAACAAGACAAACACAGTCAAACACACGGTCCATACACGTCTCTGTGCCCTCACACACCAAGCAAATGTCAGACTGAAGCGAAAGTGTGAAATACTTAACCTAACGCTAAATCAGTGGAAAGAAAAAATAAGACCTAAAGCGTGTAATCAAATTAATCCAACAAAACTTCCCATAACTGCCGTTCTAAACTCACGTTGCGATGTGATCTCTCCAATTAGAAATTAGGACAATCACTTTACTATCAATTCAACCAAAAAGTTTCAGGTTGTCCCTTACCTAAACTACCTGTCTTTCTTACCTTCTTTCTTTCTTTCTTTCTTTCTTTTTTAGGAACACTACTCGCACAAGAAATCCTAAAAATTAATTCACTACTTAAGGTTAATTCATAAATAACGAAACTGCAGTTACAGGTTTGTTTGTGCATAGTATTGGTAATCAGCAGCTTTTTTCCTTATCTCCTCATCTAGAAGTGTTTCTGTGCTACTCCTCCATCTATAACACAAGTTAGTATCATCCTTAAAGCATCTGAAATTAAGCTGCATTGCTAAATCAATAACGTGATTTGTGCTAAGAAATACTCCCCTATCCTCTTCCTTTTTCCAGTGGCGCTGAATGACAGATTTTAGATCAATTTAACGTTTTATCACTATTACGTTTCATTTAATTAATTTTGCTTTTTCTCTCTTATTTTTGTCTATTTATTTATTTATGTTATTTACTTATTTATCATGCCATCCTGTGATGATAATCTTAAAGACTTTTTAGCCAATTGTCGTCAAAAAGGCCAATTAAAAATATTATGTTAAAGATTTCACAAGATAAAAAATGTGAACATAATTTTTATCGAATGAGGGGTACCTTTTATTCAATATCTTGTAACATTATTTTCTACCTCACTATTGTCTCGGATGAGATGTTCCATGAATCATTTAGTCAGCTGAATGCCAAATTATTCATTTAATGTTTATTTTTATGCAATGAATGGAATGGGATGGAACGTTACTATAAACTGTCCGGAAATTTGCGCATGTTTGCTCGAAGGAGAAAACTGTTGAAGCCTAAAGCGTTCTCCTAGACTTATAAATAGACACCGTTTCCTTAACTAATGAAGATAAGTGATGACGCCGATGAATGACTTTTTGAAAAGAAAATAAGGCTTTACTGCATGTCCGCTGCAGCTGAGAATCCTAAGACAATAAAGATTATATTGACGTCCAATGGTGAGTTGGGCTGAAATCCAGGTTACTAATCCTATTATTTATTCATTTATTGATATTATTATTATCTTTTTTTAGGCTAACTTTCTCAGTTAACTATGTTCTACAGTAGTTTAGTAAATTTTCCACAGTTCTGACATTTCATCAATTCAACTGGTTGTTGCCAAAAAGCCTTGTTCATTACCTGACTGCAGCAAGCACTCTTTTACTGGGTGTAACCATAGGAAACAGTCTCTTTTGAGCCTCTCTTTGTAAGTCCAGGATGACCACCGTCATTGATTAAAGTTCACATGTTAGCACACATGCTCCCCCTTTTGTACTTTGTTTCATCAGCAGCAGGGCAAATAAGTTTCTGCCTCTTTGTCCATCTTGTAGTGCTCCCCGTCTTTATGTTATGAGTCACAGTTTTTGGTGAGGGCTTCCAGGTTCTCTTTGGTGAGGGCTTCCAGGTTCTCTTTGTATAGAAGTCAGAGCCAAACATTCTTTGCAGCTGGTTGTGACAGGCCCACCCAGTAAAGTTCATGCCTCCACAATGCACAGCAAACGTTTTCCTTAAATATGTTGATTGAGTTGAAAGGACAGAACTTTCTCTTTTACAAATCAAAATCAACGAAGGTTTCTAATATTTAGTCAACTTTATTGACTCAAAGGTAAATCTAGACTATTTCCTATGCACAATTTTTCTGACTCGTCAAATCGGTTCTACACAGGTTTTAAACTTTAGGCACAATCTATCCCAAATGCAAGATCCCTCCTTTCATTTTTTATTTATCTATTTTATTTTGGGAAAATAACTACCAGTTTTTTACTCAAAACAGCCTAGTACAGTTTCTAGCCAGGTTACAGGAAATAATACTTAGTTTATCTGTTTTTTCATTATTCAGCGTCCCAAAATCCAGCCATTAACGTTAATGGTTCTTAAAGTTGAGGCAAGACAATTATTGGATTTTGTTTTATAGCAAGATTTAACAAATATTTTATTTCCTTACTGATTATTTGTTAATTTTATGGTTTTCATAAAGATGATCCTGAGAGGTTCAGAGCTGCTTTTCGCAGTACCCTGTGCTATTTTTAGACTGCGGGACTCCTGTGTGTAAAAGTGGGTGGAGTCAGGTCCCCAGGCTGAAACTCCAGTCATTCTCACTAGATCTGTCCGAGAGGAAGGATCTCCTGAATACCCTAACCAGAAGCCTTAAGGTACGTCCAAAACACCGAAAAATATCCTTTCTAAAGTCACAAATTGCTTAAAACTGCATGTTACACAGGAAAACTGTGAGAGCGAGGGAGTCCAGCTGACTCCACGGCCCATAATCAGACAAAATACTTCCTTTATAACCACGACCATACAACTTTTGTATTTTAAAGGATTTTCTTGTCCTCACACTAACGATAAATTCTTTTTCTATTGTTTCCACAGTCTCTCGAACTAAATAACCGTCTAGTAAAAACATGGACCGCACCCTGTTTCTCAAGCAGCTGCTCCCTCTATTAAAAACTGCGTCATTCAGAAGATCCAGCGAAAGCAGCTCATGCAAGAAGACACACATTCACTCATTCACAAGGCACAGAGACATTCTTTGTTTGTCACAGTCTCTTTTTATTATTATTATTATTTTTTTAAGGTAAGTCAGTTCGTCACTTATTTATTCTCTCTCTATATATATATAATATTTTAAGCACAGAATTTATTTAACACTGCACTGGTTATTTTCAGAATTTAATGCTTACTATGCTTTTAAGCAGGCCTTATGTAACATTAGAGCAAATCCAATTGCAATTTTTTTGAGAGCGCTCTGAGGAATAGTTTATATATTTATTTTCTGCAGATCTGTTTTGATTTTACTGTTTAGCAGCTATATGACTATATTTCTAAAATAAAGCTGTCATTTACATCCTTACTTGCGTTTCTTGGTGGTTTTTTCCCTTTTTTCATCTCCAGGTCACTTAACCCCCAGATCGGGGTCACTCACATGCTGCCCCACACACCAATGATTATCACGCTTCTACACTACATATGTATATATGTATACACATATACATACATACACACATACATATGCATATGTTACTTTAAAAACCTTTTATTTATTAACTTATGGTGTTCTGTTCAAAGACTGATCAGAACAGGGTTGCAGAATTTGAATTTTGCGTAGCTCCAAACATTAATTTTTAGCACTGCAGTGTAATTTACATATACGAGTTGCAACTTTTTAAAGCTCTTATTTATCTTATTTATTTATTTTCTGGTACCGCATCAGGCCTTCACACACACACCCAGCGCTGTACACTCACATACACACACACACGGAGCTCCCAAAACTCTGCTCTGCATTCTGCACTCTCCTAGTGCTGCACTTTCAATCCAGAGCCGTAAGCAGCCTCTTGCTGCGCCTCACACACACAGGCTGAACTCAGCTTACACACACAGTGAAGCTTGTCTACAGCTGTGCCTTTTTTCTCTTGATTCTGCAGCCTTCACTTCCCAAATCTTTCTCCAGTTACCTCTACTGTTAACATCTACCCCTTTTTTCTTCATCGCCTCTTCCGCTGACTTTCTCAATAAAACCTTATTTCTCGTGGCTTCAACTGGGCTGCTTGTCATATTTAAACATTGCTCATTTTATGCAAAAACAGCCAAAAGCACGCAGAAATAGCCAAAAGCACTGCTCTCTTCACACAGAAGCAGTCAAAACATTTATCATCTTATGCAAAAACAGTTACCTCAGAACATTTTTCTCATCTCATGCAAAAGGTCCTCGACCTTAAAATCCAGGGAGCTCTCTTTTAGCCTCCCCTTCCCTTAACACAAAAAAACCAGGTCCTTGACCTGTGGACTTTTAGGGTTCCCACACCTATGGATCCAGCCAAGCTTTATATAACCTTGTTATATATTCTATCCGCTCGTCAGCAAATAGTGTGGTCAGCCACGACCTGGAAAATGGAATTTAGGACCTTGTCCTGGGCCTCCAACCCTTCTTTAAATGGAATTTAGAGCTTATTAATGCTCTGGGCCTCCAACCCTTCTTTAAATGGAATTTAGAGCTTATTAATGCTCTGGGCCTCCAACCCCTATTTCTGTACTATTTCCTTTTCTCATTTACTCATTAAATCATTAGAAAATCCTCATTTCATTTCACCATTAAACCATTACAAAGAAATATCTTATTCTTTCTGCACTTGTCTCCACTTTCTTCTCCAACTATTATTTTAGGACCACAGCTACTATGATTCTGGACACAAATGCTTTGGATAAATCCAATGAGCAGATTTTAGATAATAGGCTCTGCTCACCTTGTTTTCCACCGCGGTGTTCTGTGCCAAGATCGTTCGCTGGGTCAGTAGGTCGAATCATCCTCCAAAAACTCCTTTTTCTTCAAAAAGAAAAAATCCTGTTCGTGACGCCAAATTTGTTGGTCTCTCTTCCGTTAGACCAAGCACGGGTACGGAGTAGATGGAGTTAAACACCTTTTAAGTTGACAGAACGAGGAGACAAATGATCAGAAGTCCATTCACTGTTTCGCCGCTCATGAGGGGGAGAGTCTCTGCAGCAAGTCCCGCGACCTGCTCTTGCCAGATGCTTCGGACAGACTCTCGCCGTTCTGCTGAAAACGGCTGATTTTTATTGAAGATTACAGGAATGTTACATACGTAGTTTGCCATACACACACGTAATTCTGCCATCTGCACCTGCAGACGCACGTCAGCTAATAGCCTTGTTAATGAAAGACCAATTCATCCCAAGGACATGCAACCTTGAGATGATCAGGACACATCCTGCAACATCCTTTGCTAACAAAGACAGTTGTTCTTGTATTGAGGAACTGAAGGAAGGAACGCTTTCACTCCCTTATGCAGCTGTTCAGCTTGAGCAGAAAAGGCACAGAGAGGTCTTTGATATTATAACAAGATTCCATGAAAAGGCATATAATAATGTATTTATGATAATATATAAGGGGCAAAAGTGAGAGATACATATTTAATCATATAAAAGAGCTTATAATAATATATGAAAGAGCTTATATGAGAGATATATATTTTCACTTGACATGCCCCAAAATGGGTCCCAGCGCAAGAGGTCCACCAAAGATGCCATCAGCACAGCCAAGAATGCTGCACTAAATCATCTGGAAGACAGAGACCTATGTAAGAGCACTATTCGTAGACTTTAGCTCAATATTTAACTCGGTAATTATTACCGTAGACTCTGATCTCCAAGCTGATTCAGCTGGGCCTCCCCACCCCCATCTGCGTTTAGATAAAGGATTTTCCTAGAATCAAGCGTCAGACTCGGTCTCCATCACTTTTCAGTCAGCACGGGTGTTTTTCAGGGCTGTGAATTGAGCCTCCTAATTTTCTCTGTACACACCCATTACTGTACTCCAGTCCACCAGAGTAGCATCTCCATCAAATTTCCTGATGACACAACTAGTGACGCTTTTTCTGAAAAAAAAAAAAAAAACAACAACAGCTGGATGGCACACAGAGACTGACATCTTGCTGTCTAGGAAATAACCTGCTGATGCAAAACACAAAAACAAAGAAAATCATCATCAAGTCACAAAAGAAACAAAAAGAAGACCCACCGCTCCTGCTGATAAATGTCAACCGTGTCAAGAGAGTCTGCTCCTTCAAAGATCTGGGGGTACGATAATGGACATCATGGTCTGTGAACACTGATGCCATTGCAAAGATTGCCCTCATGGATTCATTTGTGTTGCGTGATTGTACCTGGGCCTTTGCAGAGTTAGCACTATATTCATTGTGAATGAGACTTTCTGATCTCAGCCATGTTTGCTGTTCAAGTTAACAAGCAGGAACCAGCCGTCGAGATGTTTGAAGCTATCTTGTTCTAATGTCTCTCTGGTGACAGACAGTGGTGAAAGGTCAGCTGGATCAGTCAGAATGCTGTGTAGTGGCAGCCTGAGATGGTTGGTGTTTCATAGAGAAATGTTCTTCAGTCGACGCTCAAGGGCAGTCGTTGCTTCACTTCATTCCCCTGGTGAGCGGTATCGATCTTCACTGCTGAATTAGCATTTCATATCCCCTCTCCTCATTTAAAATGGTGATTGCTGATATCTCACCCAGGATAAATGGCTGGCTGGGGATTTTGAGCTAGGAGCAATACCGATCAGCCATGGAGCGTTAACAAGCTTCTCATTCCAGTGTAAATGTGTGTGTACATGTAGGTGTGTGTGTGTGTGTTGATTGCTTCAAGGCAGACCCTCATGTTGAAATGCCATTGCTGGCAATCAAAGCAGAAACTGGGAACTGAGACTTATTAATAAACCTTTTGGTTCCTCCTCTTTTGAGGGCTGGATCTGGACAAACGTTGGGTTCTGAAAATAAAACTTATATCAACCTTGTTTAGATGTGGAAATGCTGCAATGAATGTATGATGTGCGTTAGAGAAAACAGAAAGCTTGTTCTGGTCTAAACGAGCCCACAAAGCCAAGCCCACCAGCAACCAAAGATAGAACAGCCAACCTCCTGTGCACGAAGTCCTTCTGCAGACAATGCAGCTGAGGAACCTGAGGGTTCACTACTATACTCTAGATAACTGTCTAGAGTCTGAAGAACCAAACTTGTTTCTGATCTGTTGATTAAATAAATCTGACCCTTCCACTGCAAAACTACTGATGAGATCCCATTGCCAACCCACTGGATCCAGAAGCATGGCAGGAGCTGGTTTTTACCATCTGTGGAAGAACTTTGTATCTAAAGGTCTGTGGGTCCCATTCCATCTTTTAGTTTTTTTAAACACAGAAAGGTTTTATTTACCTGCAACGTTTCGTTTGCGGCTGCAAACTTCATCAGGCTGACGCTGATGGTGGCGTCACTTCCTTCTCTGTTTATTTTGGGTTAGGTAACACAGATCAACATTGCAAAAATAGCATAGAACTGGCAAAAGAACTAAAATAGATTACAATAGAAGATAACGACATACTCATCTCACATGACGTCACATCTCTGTTCACAAAGACACCAACCCAAAAAAACCATGGACATAGTAGTTAACAGAATCAGGCAGGACAAAACTTTACACAAAAGAACAAACCTCACAGCAGATGAAATAGCACAAATGATAGGACTGGTAGCTAACTCCACGTACTTTACATAACATGACACAATATACAAACAACTGGAAGGCTTCACCATGGGTAACCCATTATCAGCCACCCTGTGCGAGTTTTTCACGGAAGACCTGGAACAAAAAGCTATAGCCACTGCCCCCCCCCCAACTGCAAAATAAAACTATGGAAACGCTACGTAGACGACAGACTGGAAATCATACCAAAAGGACAAACAGAAACATTAACACAACACTTGAATAACATTGACGACACAGGCAGCATAAAGTTCACATATGAGTCAAAAACAGAAGGCAGTATAGCATTTATGGATTTGAAAATAACCAGGCAGACCGACGGGACCCTAAACATAAACATATACAGGAAACCAACACACACAGACCAATATCTATTATGGACACCAGAACACCCCACCATACACAACATGTCAGTAATCAGAACATTATATCACCGAGCAAACATGGTAACAGAAGAGACCGTAAACAAGAGGACGAACACATACAACACGCTTTAAAGACCTGCGGATACCTGACATGGACAATAAACGAAGGAAAACAACAAACAACAACAGAAAGAAAAAAACAACCAAAGCAAAGAACCAGCAACCCAGAAAGACTTGAACCAAAACTAGTGACAACCCTACCATATATCAGAGGCATAACAGAAAAAATAAGAGCAACTATGAAAAATACACAACATAAACACACCAACAAAACCATACACATAGTAACAGTTAGAAACAGACTAGTACACCCAAAAGACAAGATATCAGCTGGACTTAAATGTGGAGTCGTTTACGAAATCCCATGTAAACTCTGCACTAAAACATGCATAGGAGAAACCGGACGCCACCTCAACACACGAACAATAGAACATAGAAAGGAGTGCGAGAAAGAAACAAGTCGAAAACACACAAGAGCAGCAAAACAAGGAGCAGAAAGTACAATAAAGAAGTCAGCCGTAACAGATCACTGCATAAGAGAAAACCGTGTAATGGACTGGGACAACACATGGGTCATGAACACCGAACAACAGAAACACAAAAGATGGATAAAAGAAGCTATAGAGATAAGGAGACGTGGATGTGGGACTATGAACAAGGACGATGGAGTTTACACGTTCGATCGCGCATGGGACTGCATCATCGGAAAGGGGAGAGCAGGCAGCAGAGGGCGACAACGTCTCTGCTGCCCGCGGATAAAGCCTGGTTTATGCTTCTCCGTCAGCTCCGCAAGGGACAGACACGCACAGATTGACGGAAGTGTTTTGCTCTTTTACACCGTCTCCTGGAGAGTTTTGCAAAGCAATTGCCCGGCAGGACAACAGAGGGCGTAGCGCTGTTCTGTGGTATCCTGTTGTGTATCGGTCCAAGATCGTGTGTTTATATTGTGTTTTTTTGTATATATCATTCTCCCATCGCTTCATGCGCTCCCCACCTCTAAACCCATGTTTCCTGTCATTTCCGTCCACAAATAAAACGCTTGCTGCGCATCTTTTCACTCCTCCAGTCACGGGAGGATGAAATGTTCATATTTTTAGAGTTTTTTCACGAGGTATTCTTCAAGCTTCTCCGTGTCTGCCGCTAGTTAAACTCGGCTCTCTTTGCAATGGCGGCGCTGTAAACAACAGCGGCGTCCTGACCAATCACAAGCTTGCGTAATCCGTCTCGTTCGACGGATGTTTAAAAAAGTGGGCTCGACTCCGTACGTACTTGCGTGCCTGCCGGAGCCCTACGCAAGGACGTTGCGTGTCTCCGCACTGACGCAGATGGAGAAGCATAAACCAGGCTTAAACGGAGAAGGAAGTGACGCCACCATCGGCGTCAGCCTGACGAAGTTTGCAGCCGCAAACGAAACGCTTCAGGTAAATAAAACCTTTCTGTGTTTTAAAAAAAACTAAAAGATGGAATTGGAATTTCAACACAGCAAGAACACACCAAAGAAGGTCTCTGGGTTCTTATGATGTAAAGAAAGTCAGGTCTCTTTAGGGAGCTGGATTATTCCCAGGTTATTTCTGTTCGACTAAGGTTTCTGTAGGAATTTGATGACAGTTAGGGCAGACTGCTGCATCAACATTACACTCTCACTTCAAAGACCTAACACTTCACGAGGAGGCTCTTCTGAGATGAGAGAATAAACCATCAAACACATGTTTGATGGTTTGAAGTGAGCTGTTGTTTTGTCCCAAACCTGCTTAAATAAATAGAATCTGAAAATAATTGAATAACAAAGAAAATCTAAAAAACAAACAGAACACTGTGACAGCTGTAATAAAGCTAGAGAAACTATTGTTCCTGATTGACATCTGACCCCTCCTTCTACCCCTATGATATGTTGTTCAAAGGAAACAAAGAACCAATCAGCCGACTGAGCAAACAAAACTGCAGTTTTACACATTTAAGGCTTCAGTGCTGGGGTTGGTGAGAGAGAGAGAGAGAGAGAGAGAGAGAGAGAGAGAGAGAGAGAGAGAGAGAGAGAGAGAGAGAGAGAGAGAGAGAGAGAGAGAGAGAGAGAGAGAGAGAGAGAGAGAGAGAGAGAGAGAGAGAGAGAGAGAGAGAGAGAGAGAGAGAGAGAGAGAGAGAGAGAGAGAGAGAGAGAGAGAGAGAGAGAGAGAGAGAGAGAGAGAGAGAGAGAGAGAGAGAGAGAGAGAGAGAGCGAGCTCGGGCAAGGGTATTACCCACAAGTCATTGCTGCGGGAGAAAAGGCTCAATTTCCTTTTCTGAAAATATGTATTTTCTTGCTAAATTACTTAATTTTAGAACAATTATTTGATGGTCCGAATGTTTTAGACAAAGCAGCAATGAAGTGAAATTAATTTCAAATAATTGCTTTATTGTTTGTTTGAAAGGTGTTAATAAAGGTTTTTGAAAAAAGTTTCACAGCGACCAGCATCCCGGCACGCATTGCGATCGATGACGTAATGCTCCCTGTCTCAGTTCGGCAATTATTTGCTCACTTGTGTACTACGCACTCGAGCCCTACTGTACACTTTCTCTAAGTGCACTTTGCTGAAGACCGCAGGGCGCAGTGTGAGTATTAAGATTGGTCCTATGTCTCTGGGCGACACCAAATTAGGTTCCATGTTTCCTATACGGAAGCCTGTGAGGAAGGAATGCATTTGCTGATTTGTAACAAATGGTTTCAAAACTTTCAGCATTAATAAACATTCTTTTACACATTTACCTCTTCACTCATTGAAAGTGATGAAAGGGAATGTGATGTTCTTGTTATATTGCTGGAGGTTGCACTCCCAAGGATTTTGACCCTAATGGCAAGCTGTTGGTAAGGTCTTGAACATAAAAATAATGCTTTCTTGCAGTGATTTAGGTATGTACTGCCCCCTATTGCCAGGAAAAATGCACACTATCACTTTAAAGTATGTATTTTCAAAAGTAATACCATTAAAGAGTATTGTCCAACAATTGCACAAAAATATCCAAAAAAGAATACACAAACACAGAGACTCAAAATCCCGGAACAGTTTCCAAGCCAGACCGAGGCTCTACTGAGGCCTTTCCACGGAGCTAGCCCTGTGGTCACGTGGGTCTGATGCTAATTAATTATACAGAATTTTAGGCTTTTAATACACTTAAACAGAAGAGTGAGAAAAAAATTCACCCCCCTCAGAGTTGTCATGAGTGTAAACTAGATCATTTAAACCAAAAACATGTTTTGGTACCAGGCTGTAAACATGTTTATTTCTGCTGTGAAATTGGTATTTTTAACATGGGAGTCAATGAGGATTTGCTCGCTTCTGACACCAGCCCCTAGTGGATGAGGGTGGAACTGCAATGTTTGGTACTTCCGGGATTGCTTCACTCTTTGAGCCGCATTGTGGGGGCTTGGTATGGACTAAGGTTGACAAATCCATAAAAAAACCAGATTAGCACATCTACTCAATCTTATAATAATTATTAATTAATTTACAAAGAATTAGATTTTCACTTTTTTTTATCCATTCTGATTCCTTTGGGAGGGAAGATCAGTCCAGCTGTGTTCCATTTCAGAGACAATTTTCACACAAATGAGAATGGTTTGAGAGTGTCGAGTGTGATACTTGTGCTAGCCAAGCAGCCATCCACATGCTTTGTGACTTCCTAAATATTGTTTGTCATGCAACAGAACAGAACAGCGAGGAAGAATTCCAGAACTACACGAGGGGAACTGGTCAATGACCAAAGGAGACCTGTGACCACAGTAAAAACTATCAGTGATAAACTACATCATGTCCAGGTCTGTCTAAAATATGCCAGAGATCATCTGGATGATCCAGAAGACGGCTGGCAGAATTTCACATGGTCAGACGAGACTAAAATGGAAGTCTTTGATATAAATGCAACTCACTGTGTTTGGAGGGGCAAGAGTGCTGAGTTGAAACCCAGAAACACCATACCCACTGTGTAGCATGGGGGTTCAAACATCATGCCCTGGGGGCTGCATTTTATTTATTTATTTATTTATTTATTTATTTATTTTTATTTATTTTTTGGGGGGGACATGTCAATTGATCAATCTCAAGGAAAGGATGAACAGGGCCACGGATCGTCAGATTTTTTGGAGCTTTACCATACCATACCATACCACACCATACTATACCATACCATACCATACCATACCATACTATACCTTACTATACCATACTATACCATACCATACCATACCATACCATACCATACCATACCATACCATACTATACCACACTATACCATACCATACCATACCATACCATACCATAGCATACCATACCATACCATACCATACCATAGCATACCATACCATACCATACCATACCATACCATACCATACCATACCATACCATACCATACTATACCTTACTATACCATACTATACCATACCATACCATACCATACCATACCATACCATACCATACCATACTATACCACACTATACCATACCATACCATACCATAGCATACCATAGCATACCATACCATACCATACCATACCATACCATACCATACCATACCACACTATACCATATTGTTATTTCCTAACCCAAATATACCCCTGAACCAGTTTTTTGGCTGCATTTATGAATTTTCCTAGCCAGACCAGCCAGACCAGATGACTGCTTTGAACCTCCACTGGTATCCACCCACCCACCCATCCATCCATCCATCCATCCATCCATCCATCCATCCATCCATCTGTAGCGTTGTGGTTTTATGCTCTTTTATGAAAGAGGAACCATGCTACGTATTAATTCGGAATATTAATTTTTAATATTCAATAACCAAGTTTTATATTGTTCAGAAGACTCAAAGGTTGTTTTCATCAATAAACTGCCGATAATATCTGAGTGTCTGTGTTTCAGTTCAATGAGGAAACCAGTTTGACGATTAAAAGTTTTAATTCTTCAAATTAAACTAATGATTTTGAAAATTGACAAACAGGAAATACAATCAACATTGGTAACTTTGTGGGACAATCTTTAACAGTTGATATGCTGTTCTTGCTCAAATAGACCTTCTGGTGAACTTATGAAGATTGAGCATGTTGTGAGTTGTGAGAGTGATATGATGTGATTATGAATGCGTGTGGGTGCAAAGTGTAGTGAGATGAGGTGAGATGGATGCGTGTGTGCATCTGATTTTGCTTCAGGAAGAAACAGGTGTCTGAGTGAAAAGTGATGGTTTGAATAAACTTAGGTTTAGTTGGAAAAAATGCATCCAAACGCTAAACACCGTGTGCTGTCTCACTGAACTCTTGTGGACCCTCTTTCGGATCCGGGCCGTGGAGGATGTTGTGGTTCATCCAGATGACACTCAACGGCTGACAGGGAAGACGTAGGTGTCGAACGGAACCGGTCCAGAGTTGTCCTCGGTACACGTTGATGGTAAAGCGTTTTGTCGACGCGCTTTCTTAAGTTAATTCACTCAGAAATCAAAAGACTCGGTAATGTTTCTGCGTTAGAAGTCGCGATTCAGCTATTCTGCCTGGCTTGGCAGGAACAGCGTGAAAGGGGGGAGAAACGAGCCAGCCGGCTCTGCCCCCCCTTTGGTTCTCTCTCTTTCGTTGTCAAGCCCGAACTGCAATCATAAGACTGAAACCTTACCAAAAACCTTTCTCTTCTCAAAGCAAACGTGTGCGTCATCAAATGTGTCTGGAGTTTACTGTGGGAAGATGTGTGTGGGTGTGTGTGAAGGTCAGTACCAAACATTCAACATTATCTACTTAAGTGTGGATTCATTAATCCATTATAATTACCCCAAAGCATAAGAACCATTCATTTGATTAAACACATTTATAATGAGCAAAATGATAATGGTTACTTTAACATTAAAATCAAGAAAAAGAAGTTTAAACTTTATGTTTTGACTTGGTCTGGGTACAACTCATGGAAACACATCTTCTGGTAGACTGCAGGTGGCTGATGTTATGGTTTCCTCCCAGACTCGCTGGCGTTCAGGTCTTAATCTGTGGGTGAAAGTTCTCAATGACCCAGCTTTGACCTCCCTGCGTCCAACACCACCATTGTGACAGAAAACCCATATTTCCTCACGTTACACATCCATCCATCCATCCAATTTCAGTTGCTTATTCAGAGTGGGGTCGTGGGGGCAGCAGCCTAAGCTGAGAGGCCCAGGCTTCTCTCTCCTCAGCTCCTCCGGGGTAATCCCAAGGTATTCCCTGACCAGTCGAGAGACATTGATACCAGAGTGGATACTCTGACAAATTACTTCTGGGTTGGGGACAAAACTTGCATCCTGTTCACTAAGATGCATGTAATGATCAGCACAGAATATGTATGTTAGGTGACTAGTTCAGTGGTTAGAATAACCAACTGGTATGTGGTTTTGCACTAGCTCAAATCCTAGTCTTGCCAGTACCATTTTTTCCTTCTTTTGTAGCTGCACTTGCCAGTATTATGCTTTCAAACTTTTACTTGTAAACTGTTTTAAATATAAGGACTTATCTGTTATTGTTCAATATATTATTTTTGCTTATTTAGCCTGTGTGAGTCCATCTGAGGTGAGCTGAGTAAATCCACTAAAATGCTGTTTGGAAAGGACCAAATTTAAAGATCTTTAGAAATACAAAATATTTTGCACAAAATAATCAATAAAACTAAAATATAAATGAAAAAAAATTTTCTTCAGCTTGCTAAATAAATACCTGCCGACACCGGGAGTCGGATTGCGTCAGGACATGGAAAAGCAATGTTGGGGTTATTAGGAGCGAACAATTAGTAAGCTTCAACTTACTTTTGGATTCTTCAATAAATTCTGTAAATATGTAAATATTTACTGATTTATTAATTAATTAAGATATTCTTAGATATACGGGGCACCATTCCCCTTTAACCGGGGAAAAATTGAATCCAAAACTCTTATCAGTCTTTCTTGAAGTTCGTAGAATCCTTGGAGCAGAGACTTCTCTTCGACACAACAAAGCTACTGGAGACGAAAATCTGAATTTTATAACGTTTAATTAACAATTTGTCAAATGAATAGACAGTGGCATAAATTAATAATAACCATGTGATATAATAAAAGGATGTATATTCAAAATAATGTTCAAGGTGTTTTGTGTGTATGTATGTGTGTGTGTGTTTCTAAAATGGAGTCTGTATGCAAGATGGCTGACCCCTTTGTCTGGCTAAAGTGTGAGTGGCAACTTGCACTTTAACTTCCAAGGCACTTAGAATCATCAGTAACTTAACCTTAAATTCACTCAAAACATTTCAAAGGATCATGAAACAACACAAAGGATTAATCACGAATAATATCTTTTAGTTTAACCACGTGGCCAAGCAGAAAACATTTAAAGATACCAAACAGTGATCAATAAGCAGTTTATTTATTCAAAATGACCCGAAGGACGAATTGGGAGCGAAAGAGGAAAACACGAAGCTACTTTTTAAGCAATAGCGCGGTTTTATTGCTTATTCTGGACTATAGAGGAAACGGGAGAAGAAAAGGAGAGAGAAAAAAATGAGTTTTCTGATCACCAGAAGAGCAGCAAGGCGTCCCCAGCTGTTTGATTTGACGGTTCTCCGTTTTCTCCGCAGTTTTCAGCGTCATCCGTCGGTTTGATGCTTTCTCCGTTGTTTGGCGTTCTCCGGGAGTGTTTCTCCACGGGCTGGACACAAAGAGAACGAAGTTTCTTTTGTGCTGAGTTTGACAACTTACAGCGTCTCTGAGAGCTGAATGGAGCTCCGCTCGTTCCCAGTCAGGTCCCGATAATGGTGGAGTGGTTTCCAGCGGTTGCGTGGCTCAACTTGGGCACTTAGAGCTTCCGCGTGCTCAAGTTGTCGGAGCGTTCGACAAGCGTGTCCTTACCGCCAGGTATCCTGGGCAAAAGAACGAGGTTTCTTTGTCTCATTCATGATTTATAGTCTTTGAAGTCGCGGGAAAGCTGTCCAAGCTCCCGCCTCCCGCAGATCGTGTTTCTGGTATTAGGCGGTGACGTCGTCACAATGCTTCCGTGTGCAAAGCATCATGGGAAATGAAGTTTCTTGGCGCTGATGTGATTATTTGCTTTTCAGAGCAATTTAATCACTGTCATTTTGGAGAAAATCACTGCATAGTAATTTCCTCATGAGGTCAGACCCTCAACATTCCCCCTTTTGGTTTCGGGGATCGCGCCCAAAGCTCGATCGTCGGAAGCACAGATGGGTTTGTTCCTCATGAACGTAGGTCGACTTGATCGTCGGAAGCACAGGTGGGTTTGTCCCTTAGGACGTTGGTCTCCTTTGACGCCTTTGTCTTTGGTCTTTGTCTTGGATCCTGGCGCCTTTGGTCTTTGCCTTTGTCTTGGATCCTGGTCAGGCACAAAACAAAAGAGGATAGGAAACGGGATAGTCCCCAACGCGCATAACGAGAAGAAGCCACTCACGCAAGTGGTACGCAATGATGATGTCGTCCATGCGAGAGGTAGTAGTGTAGAAGGAGGAAGGTCGGTGGGCGGTTAACTCCACGAGGGGACACAAAGGCATCTCACCGCCGGCCATACAGTTCAGTTTATGGAGCACGCGGTGATGTACGAGGTCCATAGTTCGCAAACGCGCATTGACCTATGTGGTCCCAAGATTCCCCCCTTTTTGGTCCAAAGGGTGGATCAGGACAGTCTTTGGGCTAAAACAAGGACCATAAAACTAAGAGGTACTACAATGTGCTGGTGCGTCAGACAGAGTCATTGACAGACTGAGCTGGGCCGGCACATAACCACTAGTTAATATGTGACCAAGTAAGAAACAAAAATACAGAAAACCCAAAAAAAAAGACATATAACATATAATATCCAAGAAAATTCATAGCAACCTTGAGGTCTCATAAAATACATTCTTAGGTCATACATTCAGTGTGTAGCTTATAAAGAATGTGACATAATGCAACACTCAGATAAAAATGTGAGGTAGACTAAAGTGAGAACTACTCTTAGGGTTACAAAATAATAAAGAAAATGTTGCTCACCCCCTTTAGACAGGTGTGGTACATTCACGCTTGGAGTCTCCCCGAACGCGGTTACGAGGCACACCGTAGGTGAGCAAGTGCATCTTATCTTGGACTTTCTTAACACGCCTGTAGGCGGAATAAGCAATCACGGCCGTGATGAGCCATCCCATCCCCAGGGCGACCAATGTGCAGATTAAGGTCGAATAATCTGTGTCAATGTAGTGTCTTGGGCGTCAAAGTAAGTTCACGTGGGGTTTGTGTGAACTTAACAAATTTAGTTCCTTCAATCAGTAATTGTTGGTCAATTTCTAAATAGAAGGCAAAGTTATAACCCTGGAAAGCGTCCATGATCTCAATCTCTGAGTCATGCTGTTCGAGGTTGAGATGATGGAGTGCCAGGTTTCTAGTTCAAAGTGGAAATGCCTACCGTCCTTTCAAATACCAATGTTCAGCATCGACTTAAACCTATAGATGTGAGGTGTCACAATTATGGGAACGTTTGACAGGAAACCGAGTTCTAATTTTCTGCATCAACGTGAATGGGAATTGCACTGCCTAGGCTGTACGCTAGGTGGATTTGTGAAAGGTGCACAGTAGAGAGGTAAGTACGGGGAAATACGACTTTCAACCAAGCTGTCCAGCGTGGAACTTACTTCCCTGAGCAGGTCCTGCATCAAATCTCTCACCACTCATGTGTACACAATATCCTGATGTATGGTTTCAGACAAAGTCTTGATTGCACGTAGAGATTCATTAATCAGAGCAGAATGTAGGTTGACAGTTACAAGAGTACCCTGTAAGGTTTTAGTAAGTACTTCCTGTTAGCGTTCTAGGAGGAGTTTCTCTTGGTTAGTGAAAATGACGGCGGGGGGGGGGGGGGGGGGCTTGGTTCTTTGTCGGTTAGTACATGTTAGTGGGTTAAACGTGCACTTTCCCCCCTTTCCATTTCCATGCATAGAACTATGTAGCGACTACGTCTACCTCCTGCGGGGAGTCTGGTCTCTGTACCCGCGGGGATGGTTTGACGTAGGGTTTGATTTGGTTTGCATGCACCCATTTGTAGACAGGCTCCTGTCTCGCTTTGGTGATGCGTAACCTGTATGCAACTGGAGAGAGTTTTGCCACGATCTCAAATGGTCCTGACCAGCAGGGCAGGAACTTCTTAGCTTTGCGTGCCGGTTGGGCGAACCGAAAGTAGAATACTTTGTCACCCACCTCATATTCGCGGCTGGTTGTCTTTTGGTCGTAGTAGGCTTTAGCGCCTTCTACGTTGGTCTCCAGTTTCTTCTGAGCGTGCGCGAACGTAGCTCTGAGGTGTGTTTTCAAGTCTGCCACATACTGATGGGCGGTATAGGCAGTGGCAACACTGACATCCTCTGGGTGATACAGGAGGTGCAGTGGTAGAGTCATCAGTCTGCCGGTCATCATCTCAAAGGGCGTAACCCCAGTGGATCGCTGTGGAGTGGACCGTATGGCCATCAGGACCAGAGGGAGCTTGACGTCCCAGTCCTTCCCAGTGGAGCAGACGTACTTTTTGAGCATGGAGACGACCGTGCGGTTCATCCGTTCGACCTGTCCAGATGACTGTGGGTGATAGGGAAGGTGGAATCTCACTTCCACTCCCAGAAGTTCAAACAGGGACGTCATTACACTGGATGTGAAATGAGTTCCCCGGTCAGAGTCAATGCAGAGTGGAAGTCCCCATCGACTGAAAACGTGGTTAATCAGCAGTACAGCGGTTGTGACGGCTGTATCGTTTGGCGCTGGAAGGCATTCCACCCACTTCGTGAAACTGCAAGTTACAGTTAGCATATATTTGTTTCCTCTTGCCGATTTGGGAACCGGTCCAACTCAGTCGATCTGCAGGTGGGACCAAGGGAAGGTTATTCCCCTGCGTTGCAGTGGTGCTCTAGCAAGCGGCTGGGAGGGTTGAAACTGGGCACAGATGAGGCAGCCTTGGACATAGCTGTGTACATCCTTGGACATCGATGGCCAATATGCTACTTCTGTCAGTGACGCGAGGGTAGCGTTTGCTCCGCGGTGACCTCCGACCGGAGCGTCGTGGGCGTAGGCAAGCATTACTCCTCTGTGGTCGAGTGGAACAACCCAGCGTGGTGGGCTGTGATCGTCACGCATGTAAACTAACAAATCGTTTTGTAGTTTCAGGTGCGCGAGTTGACGATGCAGATTTACCAAATCTCGGCTTGCGCCAATAGGTGGTGATGGTTGTTTAGACATCGGGCCCTTTTGGAGAAGCTCGCGGATGAGCTTCAGGTCAGGATCTTGTTCCTGCATGGTGACTAGGTCCGCATCATGTGGTTGTCTGCCTAGAAACACGGGTACCCCAACGTTCTGAGGTTCGTCTGCCTGTTTAGCATGGCGACGAGTAATCGTGCAGACCTCGTGAACGGCCTTGGGTGGAAGCCACTCGTCTTTGAATTCCCAACAGGTTCCCTGGTCAGCACCGAGCTTAGCAAGGCGGTCAGCTTCGTCATTACCATCTTTCTCCGGACCTATGGTCCTGGAGTGACCTTTGACCTTTTTCCAGTAGACCATTATGCCTTTCTCAGTGTTGAGCAGATCACACGCTAGGAATAACTCCGAGTGTTTCACATCTCTGTTCCTGGCGTTTTTCATGTGGTTCTCCTTCCACATGGGGAAGTGAGAAATGAAGCTGTGTCTAGCGTAGTTTGAATCTGAGCAAAGGACGACTTGAGTGATGTCCAAGGCTGCCGCCTGCTGGAGGGTTATCAACACTGCAGCAATTTCGGCGTACTGACTAGACTTTTGGCCCAACCAGTAGTGATTTGGTTGCTTAGTGTCACAGTCCACCCAAACGACTCCAACCCCGGCACGGAGCTGGCCTTCGTGAAGGTAGGCACATCCGTCAGTGTAAACTTTCGGAAGCCCTTGGCAAACATTCTCATCAAAGTAGCGATGAATGTATGCGGTTGGGTAGACTGCGGCAGGTGTGTCCAGGGGGCCCATGACGGAGTCAGAGTCACAGTGCTGGCAGCCTGCTAGCCCTTGTCCTAGCGCTAGCTTGGTGTTCTGACCATACTTGACCTCAATGTTGTATCCTTGGAGCACCATCATCCACGTCGCAATGCGGCTGTTTGACACTCTTCCTTCGCGCAGTCGCTGGCTGTTTAGGAAGGTGACAGGCTGATGACACGTTTCAATGATCACTTTCTGTCCACCGATGTAACTACGAAAGTGTTCGACGGCCCAGACTGTAGAGAGGAGAGCTCTCTCGCAGTCTGAGAACTGGAGTTCCACCTTGCTCAGAGGCTTGCTGGCGTATGCCACAACTCTCATGTCCTGATCGTGTTTCTGCTTCAAAGCAGCGCTCAGGCAGTGAGAGGAGAAAGTAGCCTCTATGTAGAACTCTTTATCCTTGTCTGGGTAAGCCAGACAGGGTGCGGATGCCAACTTCTGTTTTAGGAACTGGAAGGAGAGTTCTTGGGGTCTGTCCCACACGAAAGGTGTGTCGTTCCGAAGCAGCTCAGTGAGGGGCCTCGCTGTTTCAGCGTACTCCTCAATGAACTGCCTGGAGTAGTTGCAGACTCCGAGGAAGCTCCTGAGTTCAGTCAGATTAGCTGGGGCTTTGATGTCCTGAATGGCTCTAATGCGTCCCGCTTGGGGCTCGACTCCATTAGGGCCAACCAGCAGTCCAACATACTCCACTTTGGTTCGACACCACTGTCCCTTGAGAATCGCCAATTTAGCTCCGGCGTCAGCAAGCTGTTGCAGCACATGACGGAGCTCAGCCAGGTGCTCCTCGAAGGTTCGACTCCTCATCAAGATGTCGTCGACATATATGAGGTTCCCTCTGGAAGCAGCATCTGACATGGCTTTGTGGAGGAAGATGTTGAACTCAGCAGGTGAGTTAGAGTAGCCAAAGGGGCAGCGGTTCCAAGTATATTGGCGATTTCCAAAGGAGAAAGCCAGTTTATACTGGTCCGCCGGCTCAACCTTCATGGTCCAGAAGCCGTTGGCTATGTCAACCGTAGAGAAGAAACGAGCATCTCTGACTCTGGCTAGCTCTTGATCTAAATGGATCATAGGCCACCTGGAGAGAGGCACTTGTTTGTTCAGTGCACGATAGTCTATGGTGAGACGCCATTTCCCAGTCGGTTTCAGAACCGGCCAGATGGGAGAGTTGTAAGTGGAGTTACACTCTCTGATGATGTTTTTCTCCTTCAGCTGATCGAGGATCTCCTGGATCGACTCATAAGCAGCGAGGGGAATCTTGTACTGACGTACAAAAGTAGGAGGGGCATTCGGGTTCGTTGGAACGCGAACCGTGTGCAGGTTTGTGAGTCCACAGTCCAGGGAGTCCCTGGATAAGATGGACTGAAACTCATAGAACAGGCTTCTAAGCGCTGCTCTCTGCTCCTCTGACTCCAGCGCATCCGCTTTGTCAAGCTGCTGGCTGACTTCGGCTTCAAAGCCGTCATAAGGTTCAGAGGAGGAGGGTCTCTGGTGTTCCGGGCTTTCAACCGGTGACTCAGAGGGTTGAGTATTTATTGCAAAAACCGTTAGACACTGACCGCCGTCAGAATCTAAGGTTGCACTGCAAATGGGTTCCTCAGGAAGGGCTTCATGCCGCTTGATGGTAATCATTTGTGAAGGGAAAGTACTGAATGTGTCTGCACCAACCTGTCTGTCATTCAAGAACAACGGAAGTTGTCCGATCACGGGGACTGAAAGTTCGAAGTCATGGAATGAGCTATCTATCAGCATGCCCAAGGGCTTTCCTGGCGGCATGTGGATAGGACTCCGGGTCGGATTTTCGACCAACAAGTAGGCAGAACGATTGTTCAGCTCCAAGAGTGGCGTGCCACAGACGGCTAAGTTGAGCTCCAAGAAGTGTGGTGATGGCTGGAAGAAGGCCTGTGTGCCTGGCAGCTTCTGATGCTTCATCAGAGTCAGACGAACAGGCACTCCTTTGACCAGTGGGGGCAGAACCGTGCTAGCCTCAACCACTGCACGGCAGGCCTGTGGAATGGTCTGTCCGGACAGCAAGTGTTCAGGGCCTTCTGAGCAAGGCTCAGAGGATGGTGTGGCTCGGGCCCAAAGGACTTGATTGCAAGTGTCCAGCTGGGCACCGAGTCGAACCAGCAGATCTGCTCCAATGAGTGCAGGTGGATCAAGCTGTGGTATGATGCTGAATGTATGTGTGAGCTGTCTTGCTCCAAGTTGGATAGTCAGAGAGCAGACCTCTGGCGCCTTCAGGAGCCTCTGCGGCCAAGTAGGTGACAAGAGACGATGGCTACGTGTCACACTGACCAGAAGGGGGTCCTTCTGACGCAGGTGTTCAAACGTCTGCTGGCTGATGGCTGACTTTTCTGACCAAAGAGCAAGGCGAGCATCTGAGATGTGGGTGCAGTTGATGGTAAGACCACCAACTATGTGTGGTGCATATGGCTGCAGGCTGACGTTCTTCAGCGAGCAGAGAAAAGATGAATGTGTGCAGAGAGGAGTTCCAGGAGCGGTTTCGTGCCTTTGCAGGCGGACATCGTCTGTGGGAGCCGTAGGGAGGGGCATGACCTTGGAACAAGGGTTTTGCGGCTCACTTAGGCTGACTTCAAGAATGGTGGATGGTCGGCTGCTATCTGGGTTCCAGGGCTTAGGTGTTTCCACCTGGGCCCACAGTTGACCCTTCTGGCAGTCGATGAGGGGAGCTAGACGTTCAAGCAGGTCCTGACCAATGAGAAGTGGTTCAGTGTCTAGCTGGCAGACATAAAACGGGTGAACCAGAGTCATGTCTTGGAAGGTGATGTCCAGCCATGCCCGGTGAGTGATACACTCCCGGGTCTGGGTGTAGCTGGTGATTTTCAGGTCACAGGGTTCTACCTGGACTGGTTTCCCGAGCGACCGCATGGTGTCAGACACGCGATGGAACAGTGTGGAGCACATCAGGGTGATTTCTGAGCCGGTATCCAGCAGAGCATCAACCTGTATGCATCCACCTACCTTGGTGCTACAGTACAAACGGCGAGCATGATCATGGTTTGTTAAGTCACCAAGGAACTTCAGAAATTTAGTATCAGGTTTCTCTGGGGGGTAGATTTCAGGAGATTCCTGTGATCTACCAGTACTGTTCCCCAGCTGATCAGGTAGGTCCTGGCCACGCTGGGAGGTTGAGCCACGCCTAGTCATGCGGACGTTGGCTCTGGGTCTGGCTTCTTAGAAGAAGACTTTGGTGCAGGGGTCTCATCTGCAGATCTCAGCTGTTCCTTCTGTTTAGCTAGGAACTGCTGAAACATCTCCTGGAGGTCGGCTTTGGTCAAGTACTCACCTGCGGACTTGCGTTCGGGACTTACCTGTTGGCGGCGCTCCTTAAACCTTCCACTGTTCCGACCTGCCTGCCGTTGGTTTTGGTTGGGCCACTTCCTGTCTGATTGTCCAGACCTAGGCGGCCAATCAGCACCCCCCTTCCCCTGTTGAGGAGATTGGGACTGCTTTCGTGGTTTAGCAGGTCTAGGTTTAGCAGATTTTGGCTTAGTGGGTGGAGCTTCTGTGCCTTCGAGCTCCAAACGCGGCTCGGCGTCGGGAGCTAGGTGCATGACGCGGTGATGTGCGTCAGGCTTTTGGGGCTTTCCGCCGGCTTCCCAAGCCTGTTGAGCGTATCTCCTAATCTCCTGAGTTGTCAGTTTCTTCATCCGACAATACATTGAGACTTCGAAGCGAACACACTCGTGCAGGTTGTGAATGAACAGGGATCTGAAGGCAGGGTCTTCCTCGAGCCCAGGGCCGTTTCGACCTTGGAAATAAGCACTTTTGAGTCTGCGATAATATTCTCTGGGGGGTTCGTTCCTCCCGTGTTTGATGGAGAAGGACCCCATTGTAGCAGACGCAGAGTCTGCATACGTGGCGTATTCATCCCTCAACGCTCGGCAGAGCGAGGAGTACCGATCACGAATGTCAGGTGGTAGAGTTTCCATGAAACCGTGCACCGTTCTAGATGTAGTTTTCCAAATTAGCTTGAGCTTTTCCCTTGAAGAGGGTGCTGGAAGATCAAGCAGACAACGTTCTATCTCCCTGAGATAATCGTCGACATTGGATTCATTGGTGTTAGGATCAAAGCGTTCTATGTCTTTAGCTAGCGATTCAATTTGACGTACACGGAGCCCTGACTCACGGTACGGCGCGTCATCCTCTGACTCTGACCCACGTTCTGTCTCAAAGGGCGCTGGATATCGCTGGTGTGCTCTGGGCTCCCAATGTTGACTCCTGGGGCCCAAATCGGGGTTCGGCATGCTGTGGCGGGCTGCTGGCACGTCACGTGGGTGTCTTGGGAGGTCCTCCTCCCGGAGCACGTCTGCGTAGTGCAGCCTGCGTCTTTCAACTGGGGCATCTGCGTAATACGCTCTGTCCGGGTACGGACTGGCGTATGATGCTTTGTCCTGCAGCTGGTTATCGGCATGCCGAATACCGGAGTAGCTAGGATGGGTAGATGGTTGAGGTGCAGCTTGGGGTGCATAACCCCAATCGGCACCTTGCACCCTTCGTGGACTGGGGGAGCGGTCTAAATAGAGGTGCCGCTCAGCTGGTCGACTTCTCACAGATTGAGAAGGCCGTGAAGATGAGGGTGGTGGTCCAACCTGGGGTTCGAGGGCGAATTGCCCTCGGCCCCTAGATGGTCCTGAATGCCCTAGAGTGTGTGTAGGGAACGGGGCCGCAGGTTGGGACAGATAAGCTTCATCTCTCCCCTGCGGCGTGCGTCCGTCTAGAGAGTCCTGGTGTTTCCCCCCTTCCCACTGTCTGTTGTCATCAGCAGAGGGGGGCGGGGTCTTCTCCCCATCTTCCCCAGAATCGGTGCTGTCTTCCTCCTCGTCATCCTTCTGCCTTCCATTTTGCTGCCTTTCAGCTAGCATGCTCTGGAGCTTCATGATCTCTCGATCATGTTGGAGTTCTCTCTGATAGAGGATCAAGGCTAACTTAGCTAAGTGAACCTGGATTGGTTTTGTACCATCCGGGTTTCCTATTTGATCGATTACAGCTTCTAGCTCGACGCTACGCTGTTCTTCAGTGAAATCCCTAGAAGGGTAGTCGGGTTCTCGAGCAACCGCGACCAGTTTGGACAATATTTGTCCAGAAAGTAGGCCAGGTTCATAGTCGTGGGCCGCAGCGCCACCTGGTTGCTGGGAGTTGGTCAGTTCACTACTCTGTCCCTCCATTTAACAACCGAACCAAAAATAGCCTAGTAGAGCTTCTGCAGATAGCTCAAACTGCACCTTTTGGCAGCAAACTGCTAGCTTTGTAGCAGAAAAACACTAAATTAACCTTAGTGCGCACAGGTTTTAGCGTTTTAAGATTGCACGGAATGCCGTGACTGACGCTTAAAATACTATTCCTTTCAGTATTTTAGCAAAAGCAGGTGCGTTGCCGTAGCAACGTCTTACAACACTTTCAGTGTTAAATGTGCTAGTTATTCCTTCAGAATATTAGCAAACAGGGTGTTATCAGTCTTTGAGTGAAGGTTTCAGTTAGTTACAATAGCCACTGTGAGTTAAAGTCGCTAAATTAGCAGTTAATTTTAGCGTAAAAGGGTTAGTCAGAATCACTTACATACTGCACCTTTAATGAAGAACTGAATTTTAACCTAAAAGGTTAACCAGAATTAATTACACGTTGCACCTTTAAGGAAAAACTGAATTTTAACCTAAAAGGTCAACCAGAATTAATTTACACGTTGCACCTTTAAAGAAGCACTGAGTTACTGGTGAGAGTTCGATGCAGCTTCCTGCTCAGCGAAATCAGCACCACTCTGTTGCTGGTTCAAGGCTGAACAACTGATTATTTTTAATTCAAGCTCTTTGGATTTATTTGTTTGTTTGTGCCGGATAGAAATCTCTGTGTATCCAAGCCTCACACGGGGCACCAATTAATGTTGGGGTTATTAGGAGCGAACAATTAGTAAGCTTCAACTTACTTTTGGATTCTTCAATAAATTCTGTAAATATGTAAATATTTACTGATTTATTAATTAATTAAGATATTCTTAGATATACGGGGCACCATTCCCCTTTAACCGGGGAAAAATTGAATCCAAAACTCTTATCAGTCTTTCTTGAAGTTCGTAGAATCCTTGGAGCAGAAACTTCTCTTCGACACAACAAAGCTACTGGAGACGAAAATCTGAATTTTATAACGTTTAATTAACAATTTGTCAAATGAATAGACAGTGGCATAAATGAATAATAACCATGTGATATAATAAAAGGATGTATATTCAAAATAATGTTCAAGGTGTTTTGTGTGTATGTATGTGTGTGTGTGTTTCTAAAATGGAGTCTGTATGCAAGATGGCTGACCCCTTTGTCTGGCTAAAGTGTGAGTGGCAACTTGCACTTTAACTTCCAAGGCACTTAGAATCATCAGTAACTTAACCTTAAATTCACTCAAAACATTTCAAAGGATCATGAAACAACACAAAGGATTAATCACGAATAATATCTTTTAGTTTAACCACGTGGCCAAGCAGAAAACATTTAAAGATACCAAACAGTGATCAATAAGCAGTTTATTTATTCAAAATGACCCGAAGGACGAATTGGGAGCGAAAGAGGAAAACATGAAGCTACTTTTTAAGCAATAGCGCGGTTTTATTGCTTATTCTGGACTATAGAGGAAACGGGAGAAGAAAAGGAGAGAGAAAAAAATGAGTTTTCTGATCACCAGAAGAGCAGCAAGGCGTCCCCAGCTGTTTGATTTGACGGTTCTCCGTTTTCTCCGCAGTTTTCAGCGTCATCCGTCGGTTTGATGCTTTCTCCGTTGTTTGGCGTTCTCCGGGAGTGTTTCTCCACGGGCTGGACACAAAGAGAACGAAGTTTCTTTTGTGCTGAGTTTGACAACTTACAGCGTCTCTGAGAGCTGAATGGAGCTCCGCTCGTTCCCAGTCAGGTCCCGATAATGGTGGAGTGGTTTCCAGCGGTTGCGTGGCTCAACTTGGGCACTTAGAGCTTCCGCGTGCTCAAGTTGTCGGAGCGTTCGACAAGCGTGTCCTTACCGCCAGGTATCCTGGGCAAAAGAACGAGGTTTCTTTGTCTCATTCATGATTTATAGTCTTTGAAGTCGCGGGAAAGCTGTCCAAGCTCCCGCCTCCCGCAGATCGTGTTTCTGGTATTAGGCGGTGACGTCATCACAATGCTTCCGTGTGCAAAGCATCATGGGAAATGAAGTTTCTTGGCGCTGATGTGATTATTTGCTTTTCAGAGCAATTTAAGCACAGTCATTTTGGAGAAAATCACTGCATAGTAATTTCCTCATGAGGTCAGACCCTCAACAGCAAGATGAATGAGTGATGCTTTCTCCAGACGACCACCAATCCCATCACATCAGTGGACTCGCCTAAGACTGTTGTAGGCACGTTTAGTCAGCGCGGGCGTGGGCGGAGCTTCACTCAAACGAATCATTTCATTTCCAGGTATATACATTCAAGCTGACAAAAATAACCAATATTTAATATAAGTGACACCTCAAACAGTAACATTTTACTATATATTGTGCCTACCTATCAAAGGCTTAGAATAGGGCTCCCTTAAAAATCATGAAATGAGATTTTCTGGATTTTGTTACATTGCGTCTCACAGCTGAAGTGTAGCTATGATGGAAATTACACACCTCAGTCATCTTTTTAAGTGGGACAACTTGCACAATCGACGGCTGCTAAATGTGTTTGAGTTCTACTGTAGGTCATCTTTTACTCAGAAAGTCACTGTTTAGAGATCTATTTTTAGGAAAGGAGTCCAAATGATTCCCAACACAAAGATGAGCTGAAGAAAAGACCATGTTAGACCCAAACCTGTTCCCTTTAATGGTAGAAGAGTCTTAAAGTGCTGCCATTCCCAGTAAAAGCATATTCCAACGTTTGCTCACACCGGATGTTATTCAGGTCTGCAAATATTTTGCTCAGTCAGTGGGTCAAGAGAACATTCAGAAAAACACTTTAGTAATGGAGTAAGAAATCTCCGTTCATCACCATGGAAACCCTACCCATTCATGACAGACTGTGTGAATGCATCTACTGTATGATAGAAGGTTGAGGATGATGCTTGGACTTGTCAATGATCCTAAAATGTTTGGAAGTTGTTTCTTTTGTGGGCTGCTCAAAAAATTAAAGAAACATTTTGAAAATACATCACATCTAATTAAGATGTGATGTATTCTATTGTTTCTAATTAAGATAAGAGAGAATATTGCTGGATCTTTATACTTGTGGAATGGAAACGGTGGGGTCAGACGAATATCGCATCATTTGATGAAAGTGAAAATGATCAACCTACAGAATTTTTAACTCAAAGTCACCAAAAACCTACCTGATGCAGCAGGTTTGTACCAGTCAGGATGTTGTCATCCATCCTGTACAGGTCTGTGTGTCCCTTCATGGAGATAATAATAATAATAATAATAATAATAATAATAATAATAATAATAATAATAATGCATTGAACTTATATAGCGCTTTTCTAGACACCCAAAGATGCTTTCACACACACTCACATTCACACACTGCTAGTGATGGTAAGCTACTTGTAGCCACAGCCGCCCTGGGGAGGTCTGACAGAAGCGAGGCTGCCATTTGGCGCCGTCGGACCCTCTGACCATCACTAACACAGGCAAGTTGGGTGAAGTGTCTTGCCCAAGGACACAACAGCAGGATACCCCTGGCGGGAGCTGGAATCGAGCCCATGACCCTCCGATCATGAGGCAACCCGCTCTACCACCTGAGCTACTGCTGCCCCTCAGATGCTTCCTCAGACCCACCACAGACCCATCATGCTCTTGTTGCAGGCAGCAAAATGTTCATCACAGCTTCTCCAGACTCTCACGTCCATTACATGAGCTCAGGGTGAAACTGCTCTCGTCTCTGAAAAATGCAGGGTGTCAGTGCTGAGCCTGCAAATAGTGGTGTTCTCTGGGAAACGCTGTTGGAGCTCCAGGGTGCCCAGCAGTGAGCACAGGGACCCTTGGGACGTCTGCTTCTAATGGTTTGGTCTCAGATGTTCACACCAGTGGCCCACTGGAGGTCACTTGTTGGGATCTGGCAGAAGTCATACTGGTCCTACTTACAAGAGCAGATGGCTGCACGGCCAATGTGCTAAGGAACGCTGATGGCCAAGTCCACCTCTGTGTGTCTCCTGGAATCTCTTCCATGCTCTTGAGACTGTGCTGGGAGACACAGCGAACCTCCAGGTAATAGCACTTTATGACTGATAGCCAGAACAGACGTATTGCTGTACCCGTGTGTTGATCCATCAACGATGACTGATTTAGTTGATTGCAGGAGAGTAAATATGTGTGGCTCATCATTTTCTCCTTCTGCTGATGCAGACATGCATGATGCTGATCAGATCATGAGATTTTGGTTTGGAATCAGGAATCATTTCCTCATCCCCTTGGCTGGAAATGGACTGGATCCCTCTGTCAGGCTGATCAGACTGGATGAAGGAGACGAACAAGGTGAGACGTTTAACAGTTTTATTATCACTCTGGTCGTATCTCTCTGAAGAAGAAACAATGACTGAGATGAGAAGCCGGTCACGGCGTCTTCCATATATAGCCTTGCTTGGCTGTGACGTGGAGGGAATCCCCGCGAGGAGCACGCTGGGAGCTCCCCACGAGGGGCATGTCGGGAGTTGTGGTCCGAAGGTCAGCCGGGAGATACCCGAGTCCTGACACCCTCTCTAAACACACCTCTAGCAGCCAGAGGGCAGCCAGCCCTCAATCCTGTTTGTCTGGAAACCATTTATTTTATTTTGACATCCTGTAAATCCTAAAACCGATCTGGCACACAAGCATATTCAATTTGCCAACATTAACAGGTCCCCTTTAAGGTAAAACGTACAAGTGCCAGGATGAAGCTCTGCCGTGGAGCAAAACTTCCTGTTGTGTCTCCACTGCTGCAAAACAAGCTGGCACACTCAGACTCCAAGTCATTTATCTGGGACTACAATAGAGCTCCTGCAAATGTAAAAGGAGCTCGTGCGAGTGTGATAAGTGGTACTAATACCCAGTGTCTGGAGATAAGCGGTGTGTTTGAGAGGAGCAGGGCTAGCTGAGCAGTTTTCACCCGCTGTGATCTGAAACACGCTCCTTAGAAAGGACATAGCTCAGGTCTGGGCTTGCTGTTTCTGGAAAAAAAAAACATTAGAGAAAACACACACGAGCACGCATGAACACACACAATGGCTTATTTATTCTGAGTAGCTTTCACTCAGTCATTTATTTCATACAAATAGCCATATTTGTTTGTTTATTTGTTAATACAATTGTGTTTTTGGTCTGTGGCCCACAACAAATATGTATGTATGCATGTGGACGACTTGCTGTTTTTCATCAAGATGCAGAGCAATTTCAGTAAAGGTGCAGAACACTAAAAACTCATATTTAATGAATATTTCTGATTATAATCAGTCACTCTGAGTGTTTCACACAGGCTGAACATAAAAATAGTCTCCTACACCTGACTCCTGCATTAGCTTCTGATAGAAAATAGACGGTGGAACTCCGGGATTAGAAAATCCTGACAGATCTACGTCACGCTGTCACTTAACATTCGTGGACTCACCCATCTTGACTCACGACGATTGTTTTAACATCCGGGAATCAGCAGAAGACGTCTCGGCTAGTTTAAGCTAACCGTTAGCGTTAGCAACTTCACCATACACCCGAAGCTCCTCCAGGCTTGCGTTATTAGTGGAGATAAAACATTGTTTCAAGTCAGTGGTAGAGTTGCGTTGCTGTTATCCAATCCTATATCTGATAAAGTATCGGGGAAAAAAACACCAAATGCTGCCGCCTGAAGCTCAGCTGTGATGTGGGTGACCTTCACGTCTGAGAAATAGTGCACCAGTATATATTTTCACCCTGAGTGTGAATGACAGGGCTTTCGTTCCAACTAGAGACCCCTGCAAACGTACCGATTAAACGAGTCAACCACACCTTTAATACATTTAAATCCTTATTTGGGATCTGTGCTAGTGTAATAATTGATGTCGATGTAACACTGGATTCTATTCTAATGTGCCTTAACTAAAAAAAAAAATAAATTAACAAATGTGATTGTTAACATTAAGAAATAAATCAAACATGGTAAACTCAGTGGCAGCCCGATGAAGATGGGATCCAGCTCTGTGACAGCTCCACTGGATAAAGAAACAACCTGCTGATCTTTCTATTTATTATAGTCTTTATCAAACTGCCACAAAGTAAAATCAGACGTCTGAGCTCAGATGTGTGAGCTAGATCTAGACCCTAATCAGATGAAATGAGCTCAGCTTGTCAGAAACACCTGATCTGAGTGACTTCCGTTTCTTAGGGGATCTGCATGTGAATACTTTTTCCTTTCCGATTATATCTGCCAGGGTCTGATTTGCTACTGAATGATGAAAGAAGTGCTGGAGGGAGCGACGGTAATCTGTGAATCACAGATTTGAGGAGTGAATCTGCAGGAAGTACGTCACGTCTGCAGCTCCATCCATTAAGTTTTAATCTGAAAACTCATCGTGCTGTAATGCTGCTCTGTTTCTCCTCTGATCTGCTCATGAAAATGGATCGTTTCAGCTGTCACCCTGGGAAAACTGGAGGACAATGTATTCTGGAGGAATTAGAATGCATGAAACACTCAGCGCATGCCTAGCAGAGGGAGCGCCACACTCACACCCCGAAGGAGGAATTGAACACAATAAAGGCTTCCTGTTCTGGGTTTAGTCCTCATGAACCGGATTACTGAAAGCTTCATTTATGCTTGATCCATCAGAGTTTAGAGCTACAGAGAGAAACTACAAGAAGAAGGCATGCTGGGTAAAAAAGTTTCACTATTAAAACTGTTAACCTGAATGAGTGTTTAGATTCTACAATGGAACAGTGTGTGTGTTTGCACACGTGTGTGTGTGTGTTCAATAACAAGCCCTCATTTTCATGTCTTAAATGGATAAATAGAGTCCTTCCAGGCTTTTCTGCTTTTCTGCATCTCTCACTAAATTTCTAGCAGCTTCTCATCAGCCGTGTGAGCTCGGCTCAAGCGTTCAGACATCATTCGACACACTGAAGTCGCCTCTCTGAGCCAGGTCCGTCTGTCCTAGAATGTGAAAGCTGTGGCTGGGTTTGGCTTATACCGTTTTTCCTGACAGATCCTGAACTGGACAGGAAACCAGACTATTGCCTCAGACTGGTCTGATGAAATGTAGGGCTGAACTCCTCTATGGCTTTAGAAGAAGCTCCTGATGACTTTTGAGCAGATCTGTTTATTACATTTAAGGGACACCTCTTTAGTCTAGCGTTGCATGCGGGCCTCTACTGCCTTCTATAAACACTACAAACACAAATG
This sequence comes from Nothobranchius furzeri, assembly GCF_043380555.1. Classification (NCBI taxonomy): domain Eukaryota; kingdom Metazoa; phylum Chordata; class Actinopteri; order Cyprinodontiformes; family Nothobranchiidae; genus Nothobranchius; species Nothobranchius furzeri. The sequence goes on from NC_091743.1 coordinate 80,823,179, forward strand.
AAAAAAACCACCTGTCAGTGTTTGGTTTGAATACATATGCTTTATGAGTAATTTGAAAAAAGCTCTTATTCTGAAGTCACAACAAGGAACATTAGCATAGAACCTCCCTCACCTGTCGATCTTTAACCTGCATTAATCAGAAGTGCGGAGCAGATGCGGTCCGGTTTGCATACGGCTACCAGATAAACTACCATTCACACCGACTGGTTCATGTGCTGAATGTCTCCAAAACTTTGCTCCCAAATGAGATCTTGACACATTGAAAATGGTGTGTACTTTCATAAACTGATATCACTGTGAGTAATACTACTTAAAAAGACAGATAACAACAGAACCTTAGTTTTATTTTGAAATATACTTGATGCACCTTGCTGGCGTGCTCTTTCTGTCTGGCTCATGACAATCCACATGTAGCATCCAGAGAAAATGGACTCAATGCAGAAACGTTCCGGGCCCCTCCTCCAGAGGTTCTGAGATATAATTTTAAATCTACGCATGATGAGACTTTGCGGCAGTTGCTTCAGACCCTAGTAGAATCAGATCTGATGAAAAGGTCATTGGACTAAAGATAGAGCCTTGAGGAGCCCCACGACTGAGAAGAGATGAAGTGGAATGGTACTCCCTGAGTTGCACAGAGAAACCCTCATCTGAAGGTTCAGCTGGAACCGCGCCAACTTTCATGTTTGAGTTTGTTTTATTTCAGGAAAATGTTTGTTTTGATGTCCCGCTGTGAATTTCAAATGATCTGGATTTTAAACTTGATTGGTGGAGACGATGTTGCTCAAAGATCGGAAGATCAAAACAATCCCCAACAGAAGCTGTGGTCAGGTCTCAACCATCAGAATGAGCAGAAGTGGTCCACTCAAAGCACTAATAAGGCCAGTGCGAGTTATCGTCAGACAGCTAACAATTAACCTATTTGTATTTAGTTTGTCTAATTATTTCTAATGAACAATCTATTGCTGGTTCAGAAACATTAAGTCCACACAGATAAAGCACCATCCTGGTATCCAGAAGCAAGGAAATTGGAATATTTTAAGGAAACATCAAAGTATGAGACAAGACTAGAATCATAACAGGTGGCTGAGGCTCAGGTAGACAGGCTCCACCTGTGGGTGGGGCTTAATGGGAACACAGTCATCTCAAACTCCATCTGAGAAGAGCGAAAAGAGGGACAGAACAGAAGAGGAAGAGATGAGAACTTCAATTTTGGAGATATGAGGAAGTTGTATGCATTTAAAGATATTTGCTACATTTTCCAGAAAATGTGCTGTAGTCATCGTAGGTTATTCTCTAGACACACCTGATTCTTTGTTACATCTGCAGAAAAGTACAAAAAGCTTTTAGAAAAACCTCGGTGGCTCAAATGAAACAAGAATCAAATGTCAGGTTTAAGGTGGTAGGTTTAAAGTTAAGGTGGAAGCTACACATTGTAAATTAACCTCCTGTTTCCCACCGACAACACATGCTGCTCTGTCACTTAGAGGAAAACGGGAGAAGCTCCCAGAAGATGCTCCTGTCCAGATAATAAAGGCTTGTTGTGACTTCAGCACTTTCAGCAGTTTCTCTAAATGGAAGAAGAACTGAGCACCTGGACGACCTGAGATGGGACAGCTAAACCAGGAACCAGTTCCAGTACAGGTCCAGAAAGAACCTTTCAGCCTCCATCAGATCAGAATTCATCATCCAGTGTCTGAATGTTCGAGTTCTCATAGCAAAAGGATTCCTAATGTTTAAAGAGAGTCCAAAAACCAACCCACTGGTTTGATTAGCTCATTATTAAACATGCTTACTGAAAATATTATAAATTTCATGTTATAAATATGTGAAAGTGAAATAATAATGTGTATTCATGGCAATAAACCAGTTAAATGGGTGATCATGTTGCACATGATCTGTTCACCAGTAGACTGATCCATCATCAGTTTTTTGTTGTTTTCATCCAGCAGATCTTTGGGAATGCGACTTTGTCTGGAGGGAATCACATCCTAGAAGTAAAAGTTAGAGTTTAGAGGAAGTATTCATAAGTTCTACCAGAATCATAGAACTAGCTTCCTCTGATGGATGAAACTGTTCCTTCAGCTCAACACAGATACGAGACACTTCACGGTTTACATAGCAGAGAGGGTTAGGGTTAGCAGAAGAAATCAGAGACAAGATGGAAAGCCTGAAGAAACAATGGTAGAGCTGCTTCTGAAGAGCAGTGGGCTCATAGTGCACAGAAACAGTTTGTTATCATAAATCCTCCATGTTTCAGTCTGAGCCGTGAGGAGCGAGAGCGAGCCGTTATCATCAAAGATGCAGTCAATCACAGGACCACTGGTGTGCTCTGAGACCACGTTCAGTAGTGGACTCATGGGTGCTTCTATCTTAAACAATAAAAACTCCTATAAAGGACTGCAGGTGGATGTTAGGAAGTGGAACATAGAGAACATAATCGTTTAAAACAGAACGTGTAATGAGAACAAGCACAGAGAAGATCCCACTTTAACCATGGTTATCAGGACTGGATTGAAAGATTGTTGAGTCAACACCGATGTCCTGTCTCACATGTCTCACCTGGCTCCTGGTGTCTTGATCTGGAGAATTCAGTCAAGAACAAAACATTTCTGCATCAGGGCTGAACATCATCATCATCATCATCATCACCATCATCATCATCAACATTTAAACCATCTGAACAAAATAATCTTTTTTTTATTCCAGTCTGGTTTCATTTCAATTCATCTCAATTCAAGTTTATTTACAAAGCGCCAAATCACGACAAGAGTCATCTCAAGGCGCTTCACACAGTAAACATTCCAATACAGGTCAGTTCATTAAGCCAATCAGAAAATAAGTTTCCTATGTAAGGAACTCGGCAGGTTGTATCAAGTCACTGACTAGTGTCAGAATCTTTACAACAATCCTCATACTAAGCAAGCATGTAGCGATAGTGGAGAGGAAAACTCCCTTTTAACAGGAAGAAACCTCCAGAGAATCCTGGCTCAGTATAAGCAGCCATCCATCACGACTCACTGGGGATCAAGAAGACAGAGCAAACACACACACTCACACACCAACACCAGCCCACACACACACACACACACACACACACAACATATATACGAAGCACACACACCAACACCAGCCCACACACAAAAACACACATCCACACACACAACATATATACCAAGTAGTGTTTCTATGGTTAAATAGTCATTTCATAGTAAATATTCTATTTGGCGAGAGATAAACTTTATTGTATTTATCCTAGTGAATCTATAAATAAACAGGTAAACTAGTAGTAGCACATTCAATGTCAAAGAAAGTAAAATGTTATTATCAGGAGAGGGAGAATGTTTAAGTGGTTAGCAGCAGTTTTCAAGCCGATGGCCCACTCCATGAGGCCACCACAGCTCAGCAGAACATCACTGTAGCTTCTTCTGGGTTTCCATCCTGCTTGCAGTATTGAGACAAATTTGGTGAGAGGTAGCTACAAACAGGTAAACAAAACTGTTTCTGTGTTTAAAAAAGAACGAAAGCATGGATTTACAAAGACACAGCAAGAACACACCTAAGTCTGTCAGATCCGCCGGGTCGGCCACGCCCACCTCCGCTGGCTCGTCTTTGGAGACGGGAATCCCAGGTGCGACAGCTGATAGGCCCCCTTGTCTCTGCTCATGTTCCAATGTTCCCGTTTCCTTATTTCTATTGCCTCCCTGACCCAACGTTTGAACCGGTTGTTCTCCGTGTTGATAATTTTTTCCTTGATCCCAGTCCATGATGTGGTTATTTTGTTGGCAATGATCTGAGATGGCTGAATTGAGGGTTTGCTCCTCTGCTTTTTTCTTTGTTGTCCTTGTGAGTCTTTCTGTTGTTTCCTTCTAGCAGTCCTTCTGGTGCTCTTTTCTTCTTGTGTCATTTGTTCTGCCAGTTTCCCCATGTATGTTTTATTGCACGGCATGCATGGTATTACATTGCATTACCTGTCTGGTTCAATTTTGTCCTTGGGGTGCACTAGTAGCAGTCTGAGTTTCATGTGAGGTTTGACGGTTGTGTTGATTTGTTGTTTTTTCATGGCCCTTTGTATACGTTCTGTGACTCCCCGGATACAAATGCATGTTAACGAAATGCATTATATTTTACAGGATATATTTATGTGTAGTTTTGACTAAGATGAGTGTTATTAATACAAACCTAAAATGTTACTGAAATGCAGGTCAAATATTTAAAAATATTTTTAACGATAAATATCAGATGGGAAAAAGGGACTAAACACCAATCTAATGCAAATTATTGAGCCTTCTATAATATTTTGCCTTGAAAAAAAGTGAGGCAGTTGAATGCACAGAGTATGCATGTGCTGGCGAATGGTCAGAATGGTACCACCTCTGCCTCAGTTTGAGCCAGGAACAACCCGGCAGTGATGGCCGACCCTCAAGAACCAGGGAGGGAAAAATGGCTTCAGCCAAGAATACTGGTGGGCACATGGTGGATCTGGTACTGTTATTAATTTACTGCTCAATGTACAGTGTGTTCACACACCAGCTGGCAATATTAAAACATTAAACAGGAGGGGAAATGAAAGGAACAGTGAGATCCTGGTATGAGGTCAAATCTACAAAATCCAAGCTGTTTTTTTAAAGGTTTTGTTGGATAAAACAGAAAAGATGCTTATTTTTTCTCAGGTTTAGACACTGGATCACTCAGCCCACTGATCTGATCCCTTACTCTGGTTTCTACAAGTCTGTTTTTGCTAAATCACACAAATGCGTAATATAGATCTAATATTTGGACTCTTGTGTATGGAATATGAGTGCATGCATAATGATATATATCATCTTCCATCTACTGAACCTGAGGAATGGGGGCAATAGCCCCATCCGAGTCTAAAACACCTCAACTGATTCCTGTTGTCTACTCCGAGCCCTCCTGAACTCATCACTGCTCTCTCTTGATCTCTAAGGTTGAGTCTTCTGCAGAGGAATCATATTTCAGCCGCTTGTATTCACAATCTTGTTTTTTGGGTCACAACCCACAGCTCTTCCTACCCCCCATCCAGCCCCCCTCTCTCAATCATGGTCTGTCTTTACTCCTGTAGATTCCCAGCACATTTGCCTCATTCAGAAACAGATGAAACCAACCTCATGCCCTGCTGATTTCATTCCTACTACCTTGTTAATCAGCAGGGGCGGATTTAGGACTGAAGAAGATCCGGGGCTTAGCACACGCACACACACGTGCACACGCGCGCGTGCACACACACACACGACACGCACTAGTCAACATCATATATATTTGTCTTGTACCACATAATTTTTAATCTGAAGCTACATATTAAGCATATTCAGGGCAGAGTATTGTTCCTGTTAGTGTTTAGTGTGAGATGATAGTAAATATTCTCTTTCTTTCTCCATCAACTTTACCTGATAGTAAGCTAACTTTAGGCAAACCAGCAGCACAACAAATATTTTCAAATAAGACTCACAAGCCTGAGTCAACACCAGTATCATCAAAGCTGGGGTTCTGTCGTTGTACTTTTTGTCTAAAAACGTCCTTATGTCAATCTTCACTCATGCGTTTCAGGCAGGCACTGCAGAAGAAGCCGGCTGCTGAAGGGCTTCTTCTTCAGTGGTGGAGGCTCAGGCAGGCTGTATACAAACTACTGCCAGCTGCTCCCTCTCTGTTGGACTTTGGTACTGCATGTTACTTCCACGTATTAGATCCGGGGCTTTTCATAAAACATTCGGGGGTTCAGCCCAAGTAGACGGGCCTAACCCCGCCCCTGTTAATCAGGATGTTTGACCAAATTTGCCCATGCATTGTAGTTTTTATTAATTTATCCCTACAATCTGGCTCTGTACCATCTGTTTTTAAACATGCAGTTATTGAGCCTATCCTTAAAAAAACAAGTTTGCACTTATCTCAGCCTAAAAATTACAAACCCATTTCTAAATTACCCTTTATCTCTAAATTACTGGAAAAGGTTGTGGCAGATCAACTGATTCCTTTTCTGGAACTGTTGCAAGTCCGAGCAACCAGTCAAGGTTTAGAAACAGTGGTCAGAGACAAGGGTCACACAAGGGTCAAGAGGACAAGAGTTCAGGACTTGCTGGTGAGGGCAGAACTAGGCAAAGGGTCAAAAGACAGGCTGGCTTCTGTGGATCCACCCATGGACACACCCCTGGGCCCGCCCCTAACTCCATCTCTGGCGGGAAAAGAAGGACTGGCATGGAGTGAGAAAAAGTCCAACTGAACCCAGGAGCTCTCAGGAATGCTGAAAGAAGATCTACAATTTGCTACCAATATGAAGATTTATGACCTGTGCTCTCATTCCAGGAGTGCAGCATGTAACTTTTGTGCCCTCATGTGAATACTGCATGTAGTGAAATGATACTAAATGTCTTATGTAGAGCTAAAAAAGTGTATTTGGTAAATGACCCCTTGACCTAAACTGTCAGGAGAGAATGACTTGTGACTCTTACATTGTTTAGAGCAGTCTCAGAAGTGATATAAAAGGATGCAGCTCAGATCGAGCGGGGCTTCGTTCTTGGGGAGATTCTGAGAAGACGAGAGCTAGTGTAAACTAACTCTTATTTAATCATTTTGAACTAATTCCTCCGTGGGGGATAGTAGTTGCTTTTCACTTTACCCATTTTTGTATTTTGATTTTGTAATAAACCTTTTTTGAAAAAGAAACATAATCCTGATTCTTTCAGGTTTTCTCTAAAGCTTCACGTTTGGGGCCCTGGCCATAAATTGCACAGAGGTAAGCATGTCGAAGATCGGTCTCTGAATTATCAGGACTTACTTTACAGTTTATAACAGAATAATATAAAGAAACCTTAAGATAAGGGAAGTTTTAACTTCTCCCTCCTTGCGAGTAACGAGTTGTCTTAAGGGCGATAAAAGCAAAATATTCGAGGTTATTTTGGCTCTGATTGCAGGTTGAAAAAGTCTCTAATCAGCTGGAAGGTTGGATTAATAAATAAATTGATAAACTTATGATAGCCTGATCAACTAGCATAAATCATTTTATAGTTACCAACCTCCCACATAAGCTGTTAGAGGCGCAATTAATTCCGGGTAATCCAAACAATTGCTGAGAGGCTTGGCTTGCCTCCAGACTTCTCTCTAGTATCTTAACCAAAAGGTAACGAGTTTAAAAGAAGTGTAGCACTCTGGGGCTGGCTATTCGTGCAAGTCATTTCACCTTTAAAATAAAAGACAAGATTCTAATTAGATAGTCCAAACCCGGATCTAGTACGATTATACTCGTCGATACACCCCCGAACCCTGATGGATGCACCGTCTCATAAGTTCTAACGGAACTGGGTTTTAAAGGAACCGGTAAATGGGACGGGCACGCGACATGGCGCCTGCAACGTGGGGCTAATCGGCGAAGGTTCAAATATTAGATACCGGACTATTCGACGTAGAACTATGTCTTTTAGGCTGATAAAAGCTTACGCACCATGGACCTGATAAGCTTATAACCTTGGAGCGAAAACCGCACCAATTTCTCGAAAAGGAAAGAAATTTGGGAGAACGGACGATTAACTCAAAGAGGTATAAAGAAATCACGGCTTTCCGACGTAAGAAAAGCCAAGGATAAAAGCTAGGCAAAAAATAAAAAGGAATAAAGAGTAAAAATAAAGAATAAGACGTGAAAACGAATAAAAATAAAACAAATAATAAAAAAGAGAAACTTTCAACCAGCCATGGCAGATAGATCTTTAACGGTAAAACCGGAAAATGTTCTCCTTAATGTGAGATTTGTCACCGGAGAAATAGCGACATTTCAAGGTGAACCACAAAGCGTTTTGGCAGTATCCTATAACCGGAGCTTTCAGAACGAGGCCGGAACGGCTCAAGCCGCAGCGGAGCGCTGTCCGAATGCTGAAACTCAAGTAAAGAATAATCATGTATTTCCGTTAGTGGGTGATTTGGTGATTCTAGCAGAACAACAAAATGATCCTGTTTTTAATCAGATAGCGTGGTGTTGTTGGGAAAATCCAGCGAAACTCCCCACGGGCGAGCAGTATGAGATCCTTCTGGGATTGCTTGAGCAAATACCAACTGGACCGGAACCTTTAGTTCTCACTCCATTTGGAGTCGGGCAGTACCGATGTGATCAGGGAGCGATGTACTCTGCTATGGCGGAGTTCGTGGTTCAACGGGCTAATAGTAGAACAATTTACTTCTTATCTAGAAGCAAAAATGAGGCAATTCAAATGAGACAGGCGTTATGTAACCGACTGGGGATCACGGAGCTCCAAGCGGAAATGTACTGGAGACGAGCTGCAGTTGAAATGTCGGACTCCTGGGATGAAGCCCAATCGGTTCCGACCGCGCCCCCTTTGTATCCAGCGCTCCGCGGGGAATTCCCTGTGAGCCCCGGTTCCGAGAGCGGATTTCCTCCACCCCCACCGAACCCGCCTGACGCGGTTCGGCCGGCGCAGTGGAACCCGTTTCTACATGTACAAACCCCTTCTCAGGTGCCCATGAGAGGAGCGGAGAGACCGCCCACTGAACAGCATGTTGCTGCGTGGGACAAAGACGAGACTCAGAGACGGTCAGGGGCTGAAAGGACTCCAAACCCAATTCCTTTTCCCCCGTTAGAACCGCATAGTCCCGAGGCTCCTCAGAATCATGTTATGATAGGTCAAGAACCGGTGATAATTTTATCAGGCGAGAAAATAGATGCGGAGATCCGAGAAGAAGATGTGTTGATCTTTCTGAAAGATCCACAAAGTTCTGCCAGTACTACGTCCTCCTTAAGTTCTCTGAGGAGACTTTTAGGGGCAGAAAGCAGAAGTTCTATGATCCCGCTGGTAGATCGTAATTACGAAGCTGGAGAAATTACTACTCTCTTAGACAAGCAATTAGGGAATCTGGAAGGTCGTGTCAGCGCGATTTCCATAATTAACGTAGACCCTCATAATCCCGACATCTCTTTTCACCAAGCTTGGGAGCGGGTGGTGTCAGAAGCCTTGGATTTAGGAGCGCGACGGCTAGTGTTTAAGCTTAATAACAAACCCCAGGTGTGTCGGATAACTGAAGCATATGGCGCAGGTTTAGTGATTTATTCCGAAGCCTCTAGCAGGCTAGGAGACATCCCGGTTGTAATTTTAGTGGATAAGTCAACCTTGCCGCGAGTAGAGAAGAAAGTCAAACATTGGTTTGAGGCCAGAGACAGAAGCAGCGAGAGTGAGGCTGAATCGGAGGAAGAACAGGGTTCCCAACTGGTGGTGCGTGGCACACCCAAAGGGACGCTCAGGTCAGAATGCGAATTCCATCAAAAATGCAGCACTCGGATCCCTGGAGGCAAAACACCTGAAAAAGTGAGTTGGTTATCCCCAGTTACAGCCCATGAGCAAGGTGAGAACAGAGAAAATGTAGAGCAGCAACCCCAGAGAGCAGAAAAAGGAGATGAGACAAATCCTATGGTTTATGGCATTAGAGGACTAAATAAGAAAAGCCGTCCAGTACAGATGAAATATTATGACCCTCAGGCACCTCCTAACATAGGCCCAGTTAGACCGGTTCCAGAACCAGGACGAGGCCAGTTTGCAATTAATACAGAGGGAGACCAGAATTATGCAGGAGAAGAAGCAGAAAATCCTTTTCCAGACTGGTACCCTGTAGATGGCTTCACGACTTCAGCAATTCAAGCAGCGAAAAGTAGGGAAGAAGTCATGTTGCAACCAGGATGGGGGCAACCTTTTAAGCATGCTTATTTAGGCCAAGGATATGATTTTTATCGAGGTGGATGTATGGCTAGAGATTCGGCAGTGAAAACTCACTGCTACTCGCCGTGCAGCCCCTCCCAACCTTTGGATGTAAACCGAAGCACTCCGCAGGGAGGACAGCTTAATCCAATGCCTAAAGAGAGAATCCTAGAACAGGAATATTCCCCATATTGGCAAACTGCTCAGGAACAGTCAAGAGTAAGCTTAGGACATTTTGATCATACCATTCTGCCACAAAGAGCATCGGGTGAGACAGACGCTGGGTATGTACAGAGACTTCAGGATCGAGGCATGACGATTGAACAACTTTCAAGTCCAGAAATTTCTCAGGTTATAGCATTAAAGAACGATCTGCGTTTAACCCCAGGAGCCTCGTTGATGTCCCTGGCGGAGAGTTCTCCCAGAGGGATTGGTGAGGATTCTGGGGAACGACGGAGGAAAGCTTTAAGCTCTGAAATCAGTACAGGAAAAGTTACATTAGCTGGGTGTTTGGGAACAATCGCAGGGCTTTCACAGGTCCAGCAGGAAAAACTTTTAGCTGATCTGCCAGGGGGATTAATGATGGCTGCAATGTGGCCTAATCTCTCCCCTGCAGAAAAAATCAGACAAGCGCAGGCGTGGGATCGCACGAGGGAATTTAAGCAGTCAAAAAACGAATTAGGACGGCAGGCCGGAAACAGATTGAAAGGTCAGATACCATCCCCTCTGCCCCCTCCGCACCAACAGCAAGGGAGCCAATCAGTGAGTTCTCAACCGAGGCAACTCCCACCCAGAACAGAACCGAATCAGAACCAGAGAACCAGGGGCCAAATGGACCCAAATGCAAGGCCGTTTTTCATGGGACCCCCCGGCTGCCCTGTGGCTCGACCCAGGAGAGCGAATCCGGAGGAGTGGGCCCGGATGACCAGAGAACAGAAAGAGAAGTTGATCCAATCAATCAAAGATTGGGACGCGAAATACCACAATCAGAGAAGACCGCCACCACAAAAGTAGAAATAATTGAGGCGCTCTCATCTCATACGCATTGGGATGGGGAGTGGCTTAAAGTAAAATACGAAAATACAAAATACATTTTAGATACCGGGGCATTAATATCAGTAAAGCGTGAAAATAATCCGATGGAACAAATAGGATACAAGAATGTGATACTCGCAGACGGCTCTGTACGTAACATGGCAGTTCATAAAGATGAACAGGGAATTCTTTACATAAAAGGTGCAGAAAACTTAATTAGTTTAAAGGATTTAGTTAAAATAACAAAAGACCCAGCGCTGCATGTGAGTTTTTTAGGTGAATTAGATATGGATAGTCTCATTAAAGAACAACTGGAGAAGACTAGTTTGGACCCGCACAAACTCAGAGAAATAATCCAAAAAGGTAATTGGGCTACACACAAAAATGATTGTGGCAGAGTAAAAGAACAATGCATTATTAAAGGAGCGATGCCTGCCAGGGAAAAGCAGTATCCGATCAGAGAAGGAAGAGATGAGATTAGATGTACTCTCACTGAGCTTAAAGAAAAAGGGATAATCGAAGAGAAAGATACATTATCCACCTGTCTTCCCATTCAAGCTGTTCCTAAACCTGATGGCACCTACAGACTGGTACACAATTTGAAAGGTTTAAATAGAGTGACTCCGCACGACGTGCGTAAAACTTTTGACCCATACATGCAGCTCCGAACCATGCCTATTAAAAAATATAAAACATGCATCGATTTGGCTAACGGTTTTTGGTCTGTACCTTTAGCTCAAGAAAGTCGAGCTAAAACTGGATTTACATTTGAAGGAAAGCATTTTCAATGGTGCGTTCTACCTATGGGATGGGTAAATGCGGCGAATAAATTTCAAAGTGTCGTACAGTCATATCTGGAAGGTTTACCTGTCGTTCAATATATTGATGACATATTTTTCACGCATGATTGTGAAAGTGAACACCTGAAAACTTTGGACGAGGTGGTGACCAGACTGACATGTGCAGGATTCAAACTCAACTTGAAGAAAAGCCAGCTAGGACGCACAAAAGTCACGTTCCTAGGTTTTGAGGTGTCAGATTCAGTGGCGGTACCTTTCACCTATTTGCAAAACATAACACCCCCGCATGACTTACTGACGCTGGAAGGTGTGATCGGACAGCTTCAGTACATTTCCAGCAACGTCCGTGATTTTCGAAACATCATTGATCCCATAATGTCACTTAAAAAAGGTCTCAGAACCAAAGTGGGTCAGAAACTGGTGACGCACAACCGCAAACTGAGCTCACAGGAGCTTGAGACTTACCAAGCAGTGATGGTTAAAATAGGTGCTAATCTAGTGAATCTTTCAAATAGAGAGCATCATGAACCGTTAGCTGTAAGAGTGATTGTAGGACAGGATTTCACAGAGTGTTTATTTCAGAACTATGACAGCAAGAGTCTGATAACATGTAAAGGCTATAAACTCGCACCAACAGAAACCCGTTACACGCCCAGCGAAAAGGTGCTGACCACCCTGATGAAACATAAAGATATGATGTTCGCTCTGGCCGGATCGCAAAAAATCATAATTCAATCTACTGATTATATGATTAAAGAACTTCGGAAAGATCTCCTCCCACAGGCGAGGGCTGTTTTACCCAGATGGGCAAAGTGGGAGATGTTATTGGCAAACCCGCAGATTCACGTGGAAGGAGAAACAAGACTTAAGCCTGACAGGAAAGAGGTTGTTAAAGCCATAAAACCAGAGGCAGTTTACTACACTGATGGATCTAAGAAAACAGCAGATGCAGACTTCTGTAAGTGGGGGTTTGTGAGACTGCTAAAGGACAGGAAATATCAACAAGCTGGACAGACTGTCGGATCCGCTCAAACTGCAGAATTGACGGCCGTTGTCATGGCGCTCGCTGACGCGTGTAAGCTGAAGCTCAAATCAGTAAGATTGGTCACAGACTCTAAATACGTTAAAGACGGGCTGGATGATCATTTAGTATTTTGGGAAGCTAAAGATTTCCAGAAAACTGATGGAGAAAGATTGGGACACGCTGACTTGTGGACTTTAGTATCGTGTTATAAGAAAAAATTACAGATTCAGGTGACACATGTAAATAGCCATACAAATGGAAAAAGCGAAGATGAAATCGGAAACGCAGAAGTGGATGAATTAGTACAAGCTCGCGCTTTGTTTCTACCCACAGCGTTTTTACAGAACAGGAGCGCTGCAGCTGATGAAGAGCTGGTGACATTTGCGCATAAAAATTACGGACACGTAGGAGTATTACGGTTGCGTGAGATTTTCAAAAAAGAAAATATTTCTGTACCAAAGCTGAAAGAACTAACAGCACGAGTAAAAGCGACGTGTGAGTCGTGTAAAGTAAAAGGAGGGGCTCAACCCGTGATTTATTACCATCTGCCCATCATGTGTGATGTGCCGGGGGTGCATTTCAGCACAGATGTTGGTGAATGTGCCTCTAGAGGAGTGAACGGACATAAGTTCTTTTTGGTAATCAAAGATAATGGACCAGGTGATCAGAGCAAGATAATACCGCTGAAACGTGTCACAGGAAATACGGTCAGCATGGCCTTATCTCTACACCTGCCCCTCACGTGTGAGTCACTCCGTTCGGATGGAGGACCTGAATTTAAGAATGACAAAGTTTCTTGTCTGCTTGAATCAAGAGGGATAAGACACATTTTTTCTATCCCATACGAGTCCCACACTAACGGAATAGCAGAAAGAGCAGTTAGGACGATAAAAAATCACATCCTGACTAACCTGAGCTCCCGATGGGATACACCGGAGGGAGTTTCAGAACTAAATGTAATCCTTAATATGACGAAACTGAAAAGAACTGAGAAAAAAACTAACCCGGAACACGTCTCTGTGTTACAGAAAGGTGAAAGAATTTGGGTCAAAAGAGGACCGGTTGGAAAAGGAGATTGCATTAAGCATAACGTAAGTGGTCCCTTCATAATAAAAGACGTAACTGGGAACGTGGTTTTAACTGACACTGGTTTGCGCGTTCACCCTCATCAAGTTATAAAATAACTCTGAAAAATAAAAGTAATTAATTGAAAAAATAAATAAATAAATAAATAAATAAATAAATAATTTTTTTTTTTTTTTTTTAAATTAATTACTTGATTAAAGGTCATGGCTGGGCCAAAATCTAGTGAAGAAATGACTTGTAAGATCTCAGGTGCTACGGGCCTAATTTTGCTAACGAAGGGGGATTGTGTTAAAGATTGTAAAGTGGCTATGTTTCCGGGCTTCATAGAATCTGCAAATGCGTATCGTTACGCGCAATGGGGAGGCTTGAAGCCGGGCACATGCGTGATATGCGGATATCTGTGCACCCTAATTAAATGGTCGGGGCTCCGGGAGCAGAAGCCCACTCACCTGGAGAGAGGAACAGACTTGCATACAGGTGCGGTGGAGCTGTCTGCTCCCATTAAAATATGTTTTTGCGGAACCTGCTTGAGGAATAATCCAGGCATCATCTCCTGGCAGGTCTGTGAATGCACCCACAGAGGTGAAATCAAAGATGGGTGCTGTTTCACGAAGAATGGTGTTTTGACTACCTGCTTACCGACAAGCCAGCCAAGTATGTTTTTTGTAGGAGAGCTGCTCAGGAATCCAAGCCTGGTGAAGCCGGTTAGAGATTTATGGGTGGAAGCTTATCCATTTGTGTTCAAGCTCAAGACCAGAGAAAAAGGACTGGAAGAGCTTCAGGCTCGGTCCAAATTTGAGTCTATTAAGAGCTTGATATTAGGACAACAATTTGGTACGCTGGCTGATGCATGGGAAACAGGTACACAGATTGGGGTAACTCAAGAGTATAAAGACGACAGATGGGGAACTTATCTGTCAGGGACTCTGGACTGGCATACAGGATTGTCTGTTCAGGAGCCCCCAGGGATGCGTAAGCGTGTTACATCATACCTGGTTGAGCTGAAGAGTCTGGGACCAGGGGCGGAGCGTAAGTTCATGCCTTATCAGTTAACTTTGATAGAGGTAATAGACCTGTCGGGTCGCGTTTGCAGCTCGGCTGTTAACATAGTGACCACCCGGAAAGGAGAGGCATATTGGCCTAAGATTTATGGGACTGCTCACACTAGAATGTCTCGTAGAAGGCTGGTCCCCAATCTGACTCTACCTGACTAGAGCAGGGTGCTTTCATTTCCTGCTGATTTTTATGCTTCTGTCTTACAGATGTTATCTACGCAGAAGCATAAGAGGGAAAGCAGCAGAAAACGAAAAGTGGTCAGGTATGCAACTCCGGCGGGAGTTGACCCCAAAGTTAAAAAGAGAAATGTAAATATTCCGAAAGGAAAGGATTGGATAATAAAATGGATTAAATGGGCCTTTTTTATCCTTTTCGAATTTAGCCTCATAGGATTAAGTATAGCGATTGCATATGGGGTACATGTATATCTCCGAACGTATCATGTGTCCTCAGTGACATATAACATAACTCACGGAGGACCGCAACAATTAATAGGGAATTGGAATGTATCCAAAATTAAGCTGTTATGGCCCAAAGAAGATTTTACTGAGAATATAACCACCTGCATGATAGCAACACAGATTGGATTCAAGATTTGTAGTGTAACAGGGAACAAAACTGGCTGCCTGCGCTTGCCCTGTGGAGAAAATGGATTTGACCGGATCATGGCTACACCCTCCGTGACATCATTTTCTGCAGCAGAGCAGGAGGAGAAGAATGACACGGAGTGTGGTGAGACCGGCCCATGGGCGGAGTATATGGCAGTCTTAATGGATCAGACAGGATCCACAGAGCTTGATCGATCTTGTCAGATAATATTGAGGAAAAAGAAAATCTTAAATCAAACTTCAGGTGAAGTAGAGTTGTGGGTTTACAAATATTGCCTTAGAAATGATTTAGAATGGGGACACAACTTCACCACTTTCAAAGTGATAAAGATAGAAAGATGGTGGCCTCGTAGAATCGAATTTGGGTGTTTTCAGACCAAAGACAGTAGTTTAAGTTCCTGGCAAACAGGAAATATTACGCATTGGTATCAAAGATTATCAAGAGGGAGGGAACGAAGAGATGTTTGCCCGACCCCCCCTCCTAACACAACACTAAAATATGATTCCTTGTCCATGATAGGAGAGAGTCACATGTGGCAGAAAGTAAAAGATAATGTGATTAAATGGTTATCAAAAGTACCCCCTGCAATGTCTGACCCCCTGGCTGAGGCAGAGGAAGGTGAAGAGACCGTTCCTCTCTTTCTAGAGCCAGGTGTGCGGGGTAAGAGATCTACTTCAGACTTAGCTCGACTCTTACGTAAAGGTCATAGTGAATATGCAAATTACACAGGATATCAGAATTATATACTTCCCACTAATAGTACATATTTTAACTGGACATTTTTCTGCCTCCATAATGAGGTAGGCCTTCAGCCACAAGGATGGGAACTGCATCCAATACGACACACTCTTTATACAGAATGGGTTTATGAGGTTCCTAATTTTAAACACCCAAAAGTAGTGCAATGGATGAAAAAGGATCAATCTGATCCCACTAACTTAGATACAGGATTTCATGCATGGAATGAGGAAACTAGACTCTGTTTAACCAGGAAAGCGAATAATAGCGCTGTATGGCAAGGAGGCGAGCCACTTAGAATAAGGATCGCAGGAGCATATTATCAAAAAGGTACAGCTACTCCTGATAGTATAATTGAGGCAGACTCCATCTTCGAAGCAGTAAATGAAATGATTAGACCAACCCATAAGAAAGATTTTTATCACAGTCCCACATGGGCTAGAAATTACACCTTAATGCTTGAAGGATGTCAGGTGGAAGTCTGTAATAATACTAAAGGGTTAACTAGAAGGATGTGTATTTTTTGGTATTCACAACTATATGGATTAACAGTTGGAGGTCTGCGTCCAGACACATTAGGAGATCGAGAGTTTTTTAAACCTAGGCCTCCTTATCTAAACATAGCTACTTTAGGAACTGGAGAATTATGCTATAAAGTCTTACGTGGTTATATGCAAAGAGATATTCCAGAAGATTATAGATATTATAGAAAAGGAATGTACGAGACATATCCTATGACATACTGGTATGGAGAGGGATATAATAAGCAAAAATATGATTATTACCCCCAGGACACAAGGATTGAAGCAGAAACCTTTGAAAGAAAATTAGTGGGAACTAAAACTCTTGTGATGGAACATGGTCAACTTCGAGTTAAAACAAATTGGTTTTCTATTGATAAAACAAATACTTGGGAAGTAAATGATACAAAAACAGGAAATGGTCTTTTAGATCGTATAATGATTATGAATGATAAAGTTGGAGACTTAGTGCCACCTGGATTTACAGCGCCAGGAACGACGAAGTGGGGAGCGTTTAGTCTGGTCAATTTCAATTACCTTAACGGGTTAGGCATAGACCATCATGTGTGTTTTAATGAACCGAGAATAGGGAAAAATCCTCAACCTGAAAGATTCACAATTGACCCTGATGCACCCAAAGAGTTTCCTAACTTCAGAAATTTCCCAAATTGGGATCTGAGAAGTGGTTTTTGCTCACCATTTCGAAGATCGTTAGATCAGCAAAAAGCTGACTGGTTTGATTATTTTGCATATGGCATAAATGGCACATTACGTCATGTGAGTCTGATAGTACGTGGTGTGAATGAAATTATGAATGACAGTGTAGTGCAGGTTTCTAACAATGTAATTCAAGGAACTTCTGATTCAACGGGCATGTTGGTAAAAGGAGTGAGAGAGCACATCATTAGGCCTGTCTGGGACGCTCTGTTCTGGCCCCTCTGCGCTCTCGGATTAATGTGTGGGGTGATTATTTTAATAATCGGTATGATTTTGGCCTGTAAAAACAACAAATGGCAGTTGACAGGAAGAAAGCTGTTAGGAGAAAGGAGAAAGGACCTGGTAGATCCAGATAAGATGGGAAGAGAGGTGTCAAGGTAGAGGGAGTATTAGCCCCCCTTCTTGTTGCTCCTGTTTAAGTGCAGGCCTCTCTGCACCGCGTGTCACTTGCTCCTTAACTGTCAGTCTGTAACTTGAAGTGAACCAATGGCTCATCAAACTCACCCTGAATCTGAGCTGATTGACGCTCTGAATCTGGAGGTATGTCAGGATTTTGTAACTATTTTATCCAGTTTGTCTTTAGGATGTTGTAGACATTTCATAACTGGTGTACACTTGTTGTGAGGATTATTGTTGTAAAACTATGCCTGCAGCTAGGAATTGTAGTGTGGTTCTTCCTGCAGCTTCTGATGATCTATTTTCTCCTATAATTAAGAAGTGTTTATGCAGTAATGCAGTTACTTATTGCTTCATGGAATGAGTTATATATCTCATGTGGAACATATTTTATGTTCCTTCCAGATGGACTCGATTCGGCAGAATATCATAGAGGGATTAATCCCCTCCGCAGGTCCATCAACTGTTTTCTCTCTGAATGGCGCATACTATTTGTGCACCGTGAATCACGGGAGGGATGGATTGCCTCAGACTAAGACAATCGGGCTCCAGTGTGAACATGCTACGATGAATAAACGCTGCGTGTCTTGCAGGTTTATTCAGTACATCCAGACCAAATGGAAAAGGGATTCAAGCGGGAGACTGATCAGGAAGACGACATACTAATGTTGTCCTCCCCGGGAGTACATGCCCTGCTTGAGCAGGCCCACGACGAGGAGCTGACAACGGCGCCCTCATCTGACGTGGCTGAAGAGGTTGTATCAGTAATGACGGCAGCTTCGACATGCGTCCCGTGTCCTGATGTGATACGTGAAATCCCTATGGTCTGTCTAAGTAGTGAGCCAGCAGGCATTCCTTCCCCTGTCCGAATTGCACCTGGGAGAGAAATGAGATGGAGGATTAAATCCCCGAAGGGGTGTTACTTTGTTTGTCAAGGCAAGATTATAGATTGCTTTCAGTTTATGAATATTTTGTCTGTAAAGACTGGATGGTTCGGCCCAGAAGTTTGTGACTCTTTTGGGACCGCACCTTTGTTGGATACGAAAAATCATGTTTTGGTTTTCAGCGCCAGCTTCCCACCTCAAATGATGGGATCGCTTCCGCGTGGAGAGGCTCCAGTGATGGATTTATCTTTATTCTTTCTGGGCGAAGATCCCACAGATGGGAGAAAGCAGTTTAAAGGTTATGTAACAACCCGCAAAGGGACCTTGTGCTTACCCGTAGCTGATGATGGCATTATGATGAGAATGAGGGTTGATGTGGAGGCCACAGTTAGGTGTCTGAGTGTTCAGCCGTTCCTGAGTGAGATGGATGCTAGATTTATGAAAGCTTGCATTGCTGCTCTATCTTTTTATCGTCCTTTGCCTCAGTTCGTCCTCATGGGGGATGTTGCAAGTCCGAGCAACCAGTCAAGGTTTAGAAACAGTGGTCAGAGACAAGGGTCACACAAGGGTCAAGAAGACAAGAGTTCAGGACTTGCTGGTGAGGGCAGAACTAGGCAAAGGGTCAAAAGACAGGCTGGCTTCTGTGGATCCACCCATGGACACACCCCTGGGCCCGCCCCTAACTCCACCTCTGGCGGGAAAAGAAGGACTGGCATGGAGTGAGAAAAAGTCCAACTGAACCCAGGAGCTCTCAGGAATGCTGAAAGAAGATCTACAATTTGCTACCAATATGAAGATTTATGACCTGTGCTCTCATTCCAGGAGTGCAGCATGTAACTTTTGTGCCCTCATGTGAATACTGCATGTAGTGAAATGATACTAAATGTCTTATGTAGAGCTAAAAAAGTGTATTTGGTAAATGACCCCTTGACCTAAACTGTCAGGAGAGAATGACTTGTGACTCTTACATTGTTTAGAGCAGTCTCAGAAGTGATATAAAAGGATGCAGCTCAGATCGAGCGGGGCTTCGTTCTTGGGGAGATTCTGAGAAGACGAGAGCTAGTGTAAACTAACTCTTATTTAATCATTTTGAACTAATTCCTCCGTGGGGGATAGTAGTTGCTTTTCACTTTACCCATTTTTGTATTTTGATTTTGTAATAAACCTTTTTTGAAAAAGAAACATAATCCTGATTCTTTCAGGTTTTCTCTAAAGCTTCACGTTTGGGGCCCTGGCCATAAATTGCACAGAGGTAAGCATGTCGAAGATCGGTCTCTGAATTATCAGGACTTACTTTACAGTTTATAACAGAATAATATAAAGAAACCTTAAGATAAGGGAAGTTTTAACTTCTCCCTCCTTGCGAGTAACGAGTTGTCTTAAGGGCGATAAAAGCAAAATATTCGAGGTTATTTTGGCTCTGATTGCAGGTTGAAAAAGTCTCTAATCAGCTGGAAGGTTGGATTAATAAATAAATTGATAAACTTATGATAGCCTGATCAACTAGCATAAATCATTTTATAGTTACCAACCTCCCACATAAGCTGTTAGAGGCGCAATTAATTCCGGGTAATCCAAACAATTGCTGAGAGGCTTGGCTTGCCTCCAGACTTCTCTCTAGTATCTTAACCAAAAGGTAACGAGTTTAAAAGAAGTGTAGCACTCTGGGGCTGGCTATTCGTGCAAGTCATTTCACCTTTAAAATAAAAGACAAGATTCTAATTAGATAGTCCAAACCCGGATCTAGTACGATTATACTCGTCGATACACCCCCGAACCCTGATGGATGCACCGTCTCATAAGTTCTAACGGAACTGGGTTTTAAAGGAACCGGTAAATGGGACGGGCACGCGACAGAACTACACAACAGTTTTGATAATTTCCAGTCTGGTTTTTGTAAAAAGCATTCAACAGAAACAGCTTTGTTTAAAGTTTCCAGTGACATCATGATGGCTGCAGACAACGGGGAATTCACAGTGTTAGTATTGTTAGATCTTTCTGCAGCTTTGACACTGTTGATCACAGCACCTTAATGAACAGACTTGGTGACTCAGTGGGGCTCTCTGGAACTGTTCTGGATGGGTTTAGATCATACCTTTCTAACAGAAGTTACAGTGTTTGTATAAACAAAATCATGTCCGATTCTACTGATCTGTTCTGTGGGGTACTCCAAGGCTCTGTTTTGGGCCCACTGTTGTTTCTGCTGTACATACACCCTCTTGGACAGATACTTGATTCTTTTCATAATGTCTCTTATCACCTATATGCAGATGATATTAAGCTGTACTGCTCCTTTAAGGATTCTCAGTTCTACAAACTGTCTGAATTACTAGAGTGTCTATCAGCCGTTACCAGCTGGCTAGAAGATAACTTTCTCCAGTTAAACTCTGAAAAGACTGAATGTCTGATCATTGCCCCTGAGAGCATGGTTCCCCTGATTAGTCAACAACTTGGTCATTTGTCCTCTGCTGTCAAGACAAACTTAGGAAATTTGAGTGTTATTTTTGACCAATCAATGTCTCTTGAAGGTCACTCGAAAACGTTGGTCCGAAACCGTTTTTATCATTTAAGAAATATCTCCAAACTGCGAAGGTTGGTGTGAAAACATGAACTTGAAATGGTTCTCCATGCCTTTATCTCCTCCCATCTAGATTACTGTAACACACTTTTCACATGTTTTAACAAAAAAGCCCTTGGCCGCCTTCAGGTTGTCCAGAACTCTGCAACGAGGCTCCTAACTGGAGCAAACAGAAGAGCACACATCACTCCTATTCTAATCTCTGCGCTGGTTACCCGTTAACTTCAGAGTTCATTTTAGAATCCTGATTATAACTTTCAATGCTCTGTATGTTCAAGCTCCTCCCTATATTACTGAACTGTTAAAGCCTTATGCTCCAACCCGAGCCCTCAGGTCCACACATCAGAACCTTCTAGAAGTTCCAAAGACCAGAAATAAATGCCGAGGTGATCGCTCCTTCCAGACTGTTGCACCCCAACTCTGCTGATCTTCCTTTATCCTTATGTGGTGTTGACAGTCTGGACACATTTAAAAAACAGCTAAAGACCCTTTTATTTAAAGCTGCTTTTAACTAAACCTTTTATTTTCTTATTTTGAACTCAAAATTTTTAATCTTTCATCTGTTTTTTGAAAATTTATAATTTTGTGACTTTATTTTTTCTGATGTTATTCTAATTCTGTTTTGAGAGCATTTTGATTTTATGATGTTAATCTATTTATAATTTAATGACTTTGTTTTATTTTGATCTATGTGAAGCACTTTGTGATTCTATGTCTGTGAGAAGTGCTATATAAATAAAATTTACTTACTTACTTACTCACGAATACAGGTGAGAGCTTTGTTTTTTTCGGTTTCGCTCCTTCTTAACTACAACAGACCAGTTTAGCTTCAGATGCTGCTCTGGTCCACATGTCCATCTACTTCTCCCTCCTTCCCTCACTTGTGAAAAAGACCCCAAGATACTTAAACTCCTACACTCAGGGTAGGACACCCCCCGCCTCCTGATCCAGAGTCGGCAATCCAACCTTTTCTGGTTAAGGACCATGGTCTCAGATTTGGAGGTGTTGATCTCCATCCCAGCATCTTCACACTCCACAGCAAGATCTGAAGATCTAGTTTGCTGAAGCCTCGGTTGATCCAGAAAAAGCAAAAACAATAAAACATAAACATTTTTTAGTGAAAGTGTAGAACAATGTCCAGTCATTTCACTTTTCTACACTCACTATTCACATATCTTTTCCTCAAGCCTGGATTATACTTCCTACACTTCTTCTCTCCACCTCTAAACTTGCTTTTCCCATAACTTCCAGGCATGATTAAAAGGTTTGCTGTGTATCTTTGACCTTCAGTCATGGATGCATAAACATTCATATCGTCAGACTTATTCTTTGAGGTATCCTTCAATCTGCTTCGTGTCTACTCTTTTATTTTTTGTTTTAAGAAGACAATGTTGGTGCTGTTGACTTAAGATTTAAAAGAAGTAGCATCCTGACCAATCACAAGCTTGCAGTCTCTGTCACTTTAGACAGATAGTTCTAATGGCGTTGCGTACCTCCGTATCCATGCAGATGAAGAAGCGTGAAGTAGGCTTTGTAAGTGAAGCCTAATTTAGCAACAGGTGAAACTGAAACATTAGAATATGGTACAAAAATGTATTTGTCAGTAATTAAACCTAAAAGGTGAAACTAATACTGTGATTATCACTAAAATGTTGATGATTATGGCTTACAGCTGATGAAGTCCCCACATTCAAACCCTCAGACAATTATAATATTGTGAAAAGGGTCAATGTTCTAGACTCAAAGTGTCACTCTAATCAGCTAATGAATCCAGAGCACCTGCAAAGGGTTCCTGAACCTTTAAATAGTCTCTCAGTCTAAGTTAAATTACTTAAATAAATTAACTTTTGCACCATATTGTCATTTTTTGAGATTTACTTGTAGTTAGGTTTAGGACTGGATTATTATCTGACGAGTAAGAAGATTAGGGTGGAACATGTAGGGAGTTCAAAAATCGCTGTGTACATCTCGAACGACAAAGAGAAAACACAAAGAAGCCAGTGAAGAAGGCTCAGCAGTAGAAGAACTAACAGGCTCCCACAAAGTATTTTGTCCTACTTCTACCAGTGCACAATAGAAGGGATCCTGGCCCATGGGTGCATACGGTGGTTCTCCTGCAGCATCCCACAAGAAAGGAAAGACCTGCAGCAGAGAACCAAGACAGCAGAAAAGATCACCAGTGCCCTGCTTGCACAGCCGAGAAACTGCTGAAAAGATCAGACCTGACTGCCCCCTGGCCAGTGTGTGTGGGCAGATTGTTGGACTTTAGCACGGCCTGTTCTGCTGATCTGGTCTCATGGCTAAAAGTCAGGTGTAAAAACACCATCTCTGTTCCCTGGCTTAATGACAAAACCTGTGCTCTTAGACTGATACATGAATGTAGGTGCTGGTCCTAAAGTAGAACATCATGACAAGTTGATTTATTTCAGAAATTCAATTCAAAAAGTGAAACTTGTATATTAGATGAATTAATTACACACAGACTGATGTATTTCAGATGATTGTTGCTTTGATTTTGAAGATCATAACAACTAATGAAAATCCCAAATTCAGTATCCTTTAGCCTGGATTACTGCAGCAATGCGGCGTGGCATGGAGCCCATCAGTCTGTGGAACTGCTCAGGTGTTAAGAGAGCCCATGTTGCTCTGATAGTGGCCTTCACTGTTGGGTCTGGTGTACTGCATCGTAGACGTTCTATGGGGTTAAGGACAGGCGTGTTTTCTGGCCAATCAAGAACAGGGATACCACGGTCCTTAAACCAGGTACTGGTAGCTTCAACACTGTGTGCAGGTGCCAAGTCCTGTTGGAAACTGAAATCTGCATCTAAGTTGGTCAGCAGCAGGAAGCATGAAGTGCTCTAAAACTTCCTGGTAGACTGCGTTGACCTTTGACCTCAGAAAGCACAATAGACCAACACCAGCAGATGACATGGCGCCCCAAACCATCACTGACTGTGGAAACTTTACACTGGACCTCAAGCAACATGGATTCTGTTCCTCTCCTCTCTTCCTCCAGACTCTGGGACCTTGATTTCCAAAGGAAATGTAAACTTTACTTTCATCAGAGAACATAACTGTGGACCACTCAGCAGCAGTCCAGTCTTGTGTGTTTTTAGCCCAGGTGAGACGCTTCTGATGCTGTCTCTTGTTCTAGAGTGGCTTGACACCAGGACTGCGACAGCTGAAACCATGTCTTGCATACGTGTGTGTGTGTGTGTGTGTGTGTGTGTGTGTGTGTGTGTGTGTGTGTGTGTGTGCGTGTGCGTGTGTGTGTGTGTGTGGTGGTTCTTGAAGCACTGACTCCAGCTGCTGTCCACTCTTCGTGAATCTCCTCCACATTTTAACAGGTCTTGTTTCACACTGCTCTCCAGGGTGGGTCACCCCTGTTGCTGTTACACTATTTTCTACCACATCTTCTTCCCTTCTCCTCTCTGGTCATGTGATTGGACACAGAGCTCTGTGAACAGCCAGCCTCTTTAGCAACGGCCTTTTATGTCTTGCCCTCCTTGTGTAAGGAGTCAATGGTCGTCTTTTGGACAAGTGTCAAGTCAGTAGTCTCCCCCATGATTGTGTAGCCTACAGAACTAGACTGAGAGACCATGTAAAGGCTTTTGAAGGTGTTTTGAGGTAATGAGCTGATTAGAGTGTGGCACCAGGGGCCTTCAATACTGAACCGTTTCACAATATTCTAATATTCTGAGATACTGAATTTTGGATTTCATTAGTTGTCAGTTATAATCACAGAATTAAAGAAATAAACATTTGAAATATATCAGTCTGTGTGTAATGAATTAATCTAATATACAAGTCTCACTTTCTAAACGGAATTATTGAAATAAATCAACTTTGTCATGATGGTCTAATTTTTATGGCCAGCACCTTTATTAGGACAAAAGAACAAGCTACACATTCCTCAACAATTGCTGACAAGCCTCCGTGTCCCGTTACTAAAAAGCAGTCAGATCAGCTGGAGATAAATATTTTGCTGATTTAATAACAATGCAGCTTGGTGACCAACACAAACTTCACAGTTTGCATCATGTCCTTTAGGCGGGAGCTAGAGAACTTCAAAACCAACAAAAAACCAAGAGTAAGAGTGTTTCAACCCGCCTGCTACAGAACTGGGCTGTAGGATGAAAACACTTCATCCTAAACTGTTTCACAGAGTTTGATTTCCTAAAAAACAGCTACATTTGTTTCAAATGGAAAATGTTTGTCCACCTGAAGAGAAATAATCAGTCTATTACCTTGCCCGTAGCTTGTCCGGTGATTCCTTCTCTATCGTTTAAAATTCCACGGGGAAAGCAGAGCATTACTCTTGAAGGTGTAAAAGCTTGTTTCACACCACAGTGCACAACAAATGGGCACTGTGGCAGTGGTGAGTTGTGCACCTGAAGTGACTGCTAACCAGGATCCCGGTTCATCCCAGTGTACAGAGCGTCCCACCTTGGCACTTTGCAGCGTTTTATGATTCATAGCTTATAATGGAAACCTCTGGGAACATCAAAACCCTAAAAAGAGGAATTTGTTGCGTGCCCTGAGAGGAAGCATTATTACTTTTGCTGAGTCATGAATAATGGATCAAGTTGCTGCATAATCTCTTGGGTGATAAGTACTCACATCAGCACGCAGGGGAAAGCTAAAAACGGAAGGCGTAAAAACAAAAGACAGAGATGGCACCTTTCACAGGATCACCTCACCAGACGCCACACCCGCTCCCCCACCAGCTGTGACATAACCACCCTTTCACTTTCTAAACATCCATTTTGTTGTTTGCAAATCCATCCACCTTGACAGAACGTGTTCTCACAGCGGGCAGGGATTTGGCTGGAGATGTGGAGGATCACTATGGCAACAGTGACTTTGGGCTTTTTGATGCTATCCCTGCATAGATGGATATCAGTAGCATCTCTCAGGCAAGTGATTGTGTTAGGGCAGCTGATGGGACTAAAGCACATCTATTTCAGAGAAGTGTTCTTTTCACTGGGTTAGAGCTGAATAACAAGCAGCTCCAGGAGCAGCTCAAGAGCCTCCAGCAGGACAACAGCGCCACCACATGGCAGCAAGTGGTACAACCCACCTGCATTCACAGGTCCCCCGTGGAATGTTCCAAAGGTTTAGAAGATCACACCTACGCATCAGATTTACACACACACACACACACACACACACACACACACACACACACACACACACACACACACACACACACACACACACACACACACACACACACACACACACACACACACACACACACACACACACACACACACAAGCCTGTGTGTGTTTTATTCATGTTATCAGCGGCCTGCTGGCTCCCTGATGCTGATAACTGTTGTTAGGCTGTGTTGAACTACAAAAAAAGCAGCTTTTCTCAGTAAGTTGAACGACTGAATGAATGTTGATTAAAAGACCTGCATCTGGTTTTAAAATGTGTTTCATTCTATGTTCACTGTTGCAACACTCAGATGAAGATTATTTATTTATCAATTCATTCTTTATTTAACCAGGAAGGTCCCACTGAGAAAAAAAACCTAATTTTCAAAGGAGTCCGGGCCAAGCGGCAGCAAAAGTTACAGTTACAAAAAGTTACAGTTACAAAGACATGTTATGTAGACGTTTCCTTCACAGCAGGGATGTGCACACACACACACACACACACACATATATATACATTATGAAAATATTTGAAATTGGGTTTGAATTTTGCAAGAAAAGCATGATTCTTATGTGGTTGTTTTATGTTTGTAGAAAAGCTTCAGATTCCCGAGATCTGATGGGTGGATTGATCCGTGGGTCTGACAAATAAATGAATTAATCAGCAGCATCACATACAGGATCCGGGTCACTCTGGTTTCATTCATATTCTCAGGTTATAATCACGTTTTATGAACAATGCTCATAGTCAGCTTTTTAGTAAGACACGGTGAGAGTTTGTGTTTGTATTTACCAAGATTTGTTTTTGAAGCCTGTTTAAAGCTGCTATAGCAAATTTGAAAAACAAGTTAGCTTAAACTAGTGATGGGTCCAGCAACACGACACACCGGCGCACGTGTCAAGCTCATGGAGCAAAACCTGTGTCGATGCGTGTGTTGCTTTGAGAAAAAGTCACGTGACCGACATTGCTGCATTGCCAAGGCGCCAAACTGTGTTTACAAAGCATCGACTCTGCATCTGTCAACGGGATGAGTGGCCGTGAAAAGAAGAAAATGACCATTTCAAAGATAAAACAAGACATCCCTCTCTACATCAACAAAATGGAGCCAGAGAGAAAAAGAATAGTTTCTGCTGTGTGGGATCATTTTGATCTTTTAACTGCAAATAAGATACGTGTTGGTCTTTCCTTGTTTCTGCGCATCTGTCAGAGTTGAAAACAGCAATGTGAATGACTCTCAGAGTAAATGATTTATTTAATTTTATTTAGGTTAAATGTTGCATCTGCTCAGCGGAGTTGTCTTTTACAAATAAGAGCACTTCCTCAAAGCTGAGACATTACAGAGTCAAGCATGAAAACGAAGAGGAAGCAAATACACCAAGACCGAACACAGGTAGACCTATATAGACACTGGGCATGCTTTGTCACAACTGTTTTACTAATATATGTTTTATTATTTTGAAATCAAGAATCTAGGAAGATTGCTCTGGACCAAGCAGTCCTGAATTTTATTATAAAGGACCGCCAACCCCCGAGCATTGTGGAGAGTGAGGGGTTCAGGGGGTTGATTCAGGTCCTTGATCCATCTTACGCTTTGCCAACCAGAAAGGTTTGTATACACAATGTCTCAGATAGCTGCTGTTACTCATGTACAGTGCTTAACAAATGTATTAGACCATCGTCTGATTTAAGGTTTATGACACAGCAAACAAAAATAAACACTTGTGATTCAAACATCATGCATGCTTGAATAATTTCCGCCAGCTCACATTTGGGTATAAAACTGGATTCAGTTTTAAATTCCTACCTTCTATTCAACAGGGCAAAACACAGAGAACTTCATAGCTGGATGTTTTTCTTGCTTTAATGACAGGTGGTCTAATTAATGTGTTAAGTACTAAACTGATTTGACTTTGATTCATTTTCAGACGGTTAAGGAAATGATGGCCAAAAGACATGCGGAGGAACTCGAACGAGTAAAGAGGGAAGTACAGCAAGCTGTGGCAGTGAGTATAACAGCTGACATGTGGACCTCCTTGAACATGGAGGCTTACTTAGCTCTTACCTGTCACTACATCAATGATAATATGCAGTTGTGTACATCTGTGTTGGGAGTCTAACACTTTCCACAAAGTCACACTGCTGACACTCTGGCCCAAGTCAAAAGGGGCATGATGGATGACTGGGCCATAACAAACAAGGTAAGGTGTCTTGTGACCGACGCAGCACCAAACACGATGGCAGCAACACGAACTCTTCAAATTCGACATTCAATCTGCATTTTGCACACAAACTAAATTTAACAGTCAAAAAATCCTGTGATCAGATCCCTGAACTTTCATCCATAAGACACAAATCTAGGCAGATCGTATCATTCTTCAGATCCAGCACCACAGCAAAAGAGAAGCTAGCTCAAGTGCAGCAGCAGATGGGAGGCCCACCTTGACACTTGTCACTGAGGTACCAACGCGTTGGAGCAGCACATATCAGATGCTGTCACGGCTACATGATGAGAGAGAACCAGCGTGGGTATCTCTTGCCTCTCCAGACAGATTTAACACACTCACAGCTGATGAGTTCAACATCTTAAGGGAAGCACTTCTTGTGCTGGTCCCTTTCCATCAGGCCACAGTGGAGTTGTCTGAGGAGAGGAGAGTTTCAGGATCAAAGGTCATCCCGATGATGAAAATGCTAAATTGTGCACTTGAGCGGAACTCTTTACATCTACACACAAGCAGCCACACATCTCCATGACCAGCTTAGACGTCGCGTCACAGACACTGCTTCTAACCTGGAGTCATTAAGCGTGTCGACCCTATCAACACTTTTAGACCCCAGATTTAAAACACTCAGATTTCGTAGTTCCTCCAAGTGTAGTGAGGCTGTCAGTCGCCTGAAAAAGGAGTGTGCCGCAGTAATTGGGGGGTTGGATGAGGAAAACGAAAAGTAAATCTGTGTTTTGTGATCAGTTTAATTTGACACGAACACGACAAACACGCTTTCTTGACAATCTTTGTGAGTAAAAAAAAAATGTGTAGAAATAAAAACGAACAACGTGGGTTATTAGGGAAATAGCGGGCGAGCTGTGTTGATGCATGACTGCGCATGCACCGTGAGCGGTTCTGGTACTTTTTGGGTCGCAGCCGCTCACTGCGCCACTTCAACAGTGCGATACCCTCACGAGGGACGAGCAAAATATCAAACACTCGAGAAGTTCGTGCGAGCTCACGATTGCTGATCGGTAGCTGGTCACGTGGTGTTAATCGCCTCTCGTAACCCCCTGAACACTACACGACGCTCAGAGCAAACTCGCCCCGATCTTGTGGATTCTCGCACGAGTGGAAAATCGGCTCAAAAAAGTGAAACAGTCGCACAGAGTCCGCCCGGCTTAAGCCATCTGTATCGCCCTACAGGAGTGTTGAAGGTTGTGAGGAATGAAGACTGCTCATCCAGTTCAATCTGAAGGAATCCAGACCGGGGCGACGGGGACAGGAGTTAAGTACTCGCACCGTAATCGGAAGGTTGCAGGTTCGAGCCCCGCTCAGACTGTCGCTGTCGTTGTGTCTTTGGGCAAGACACTTAACCCACGTTGCCTGCTGGTGGTGGCGCCTGTGCTCGGCAGTCTCGCCTCTGTCAGTGTGCCCCAGGGCAGCTGTGGCTACATCATAGCTCATCCCCACCAGTGTGTGAATGGGTGAATGACTGATTGTGTTGTAAAGCACCTTGGGGGGGTTCAAGGACCCTAGAAGGCGCTATATCAAATACAGGCCATTTACCATTTACCAATCCAAATTTTGCATCCAAAACTGAGAAAATCTTTGCACCAGGAATAGCAGATACTACCTCTTCAATAGTGTGCATGGGGTAATGTTCTCTTTTGATGACTTCGTTCAAATCACTGGAGTCAATACAGATCCTCACTTTGCCTCTCCGGGTGACTGCCACCATTGAACTGACCCAGTCTGTGGGCTGTTTGACCTTGGTTACATGGCCATTCAACCTCCATCTCACGCAGTTTCTGTACTATTCTGTCTTTTAGTGCAGCAGGTTGTCTTCGTGCTGGGTGTACAACACCTGAAGCCCCAGGGACAAGTTTGATTGTGTACTTGCCTGGTAGCGTGCCTGTGGTGTGCATCAGTTATGGATATTCCTTTAAGCATGGCGGTGTGGATTGAAAAGATGAGTTAATACTGTAAGTGTCGCTCTTCTGAGTTTCCTCTGCATCTGCTAGAGCATCACACCTTATTATCAAACCAAGCGCTTCGGCTGTCTCCCCACTGAGCACATATTCTTGAGAAATGTCCATTATTTTAAACTCTGCAGTGATGCTGCGCTCTTTGTACATCATTGTTAGCTCTACTGCTGCAACTGGCATGAGCTGGTGGTTTGAATAAGAGCGTGATTGTCTCTTGGAGGGTTTCAGCTCACCAGAGTGTGGAAGATGTTGGTAACAGTCTAGCTTTAGCGTGTTACACCTAGCACCGGAGTCGATTCTGAACATGACCGTTTTCAACAGTATGTTAACGGATATTGCCCGTTTTTCATCACTGCGAGTATTAGCTTGCGCAGCAACTTGAGTCATGCTGATGTACAGAACTTCTTCATCTGTGTGTTTCTCTAAAGGAGGTTCTACTTCTAGCATGTGTACTTTCCTCTTACGACACACAGCCATCCAGTGATTTGGCTTGTGACAGTAAGAGGACACTGAGCCTTTTACTGGACATGTGCCTTTACTCCACTTATGTTAAGGATGTTTCCCGCAACTCAAACAAGACGCTGTCAGGTTCTGTAGAACTGGCTTTGCTTTGTCTGGAAAGCGAGACTGATTGTAATGTGACTTGGGCTTAGCTGCTACCGTAGCCACCTGAGAGAAGCCATCCTCTCTATTTGCATTTGTTTCTGAGATGTTTCATATTGCTGGGGAATCTCAAAGGCTTTAGCCAGCATTAGGTCTTCACCTCTGTCAAGTAATCTTTATTGGATTCTTTTTTTTTTCTCTGACACCAGCTATTATAGCATCGATTAGCATATCATCAGCATCAGTATGTTCACAGTCTATCAAGACCAACCTCAAATCCCAACACATTCTCACTCCCAGCGCGTCAAAAACAAACACTTGGTCAGCCACCCTCCACGTCAGACCCCAGACGCCAAAAGTGCCCTTTTTCATTACTTATGTGCAAAAAGGGGTTTTTCCCTTTTGTAACTGCAGATCCCAATGCAGCGTAAAACTGCCGTGATGAGATATCCGCTGATGCGGCACCGAACCAGCTCATTTAACCGCACCTAAACCTTAACGTTTCACTATTTATAACCTTCCCCTCTCCCTCATCCTAACCTTAACCCTTTTGCTACCTAAAACGTTACTCTCACTGTGATCAAGCGTTTGTTTCCCATGCATTCTGACTCTGACAGTCAGAGTCTGACTGTGAATTTTCGTATTTGCCGCCCAAGGGGAACGTTAGAACATACCATCTGGCGAGGGGGAGGTTACAAATACCCTCTACTTTTAACCTCCACCTTGGTAGTTGAAACCTCCCCCTCACGTTGGCTCGGTCCAAACCCGACCAATGACTAGGTGGCTCCCGCCGTTCACTTCATAGAGCCGGCTTTTAGAGCGACCGACACATCACTAACGTGTTCGCTAGCAAGATGGTTAAGGTTAGGATAGGGGTGAGGGGAAGGTTAAATAAAAGGATACGGTTAAATAAGAGGATACGGTTAAGGTGAGGTACAATGAGCTTGTTTGGCGCCCTGGCTGCGGACATCCCATCACGTCAGTTTTACGCTGCATTGGAATCTGCAGTCAAATAAGGGAAAAATCATTTTTCGCACATAAGTAACGAAAAAGGGCACTTTTGGCGTCTGGGGTCTGACGTGGAGGGTGGCTGACCAAGCGTTTGTTTTTGACGCGCTGGGAGTGAGAATGTGTTGCAAATCCTTCACTAAGTGGTCAAAACTTTCATGCGTGCCCTGTTTCCTTTGAAGTGACAACGAGCGATCCTCTTGTTTTTTCTCGGCCTTATGTAGCAACCAAACTTATCAAGTACCTTAGTAGGGTCCTCTTTTTCCCCTTCACCCCGGTCCAAAGTCTTGTAGATTTCTCTGCCTTGCTCACGGATCCACGTGCCCAGCCATCCTGCTTTCTGCTTAGCAGCTAGCTCTGCTAGCAGCCGATTGAAGACAACAGCAGCGTGATATCTGAACCTTTCGAACTCTTGATACAGGTCGGCGACATCCCAATCAATCTTTGGATGCTCAAACTACTGAGGTGTAGCCATTGTGAATATCTGCACTACAGACTTCTGACACCATGTAATGCATTTGTGTCGATGTAGCCGACAAAACGAGGCTCAGGCCGTGTCTCCAGATCAGCGAGTGGTGTTTTTTTATTCTCGCCTGCTTTTCTGTGCACAACAGAGCATGACTGCCCTCTGCTGGTAGGCAGGAGGAGTACACATTACAATGACAGCAGTCTCAGCAATACATTACAAAACCAACATCCTTCAGGGTGTCCTGTGAAGGTTTTCTCAGATCGTCTTCATCATCATCATCAAGAGGAAGCCTGGCTGCACACCAAACTGCTGTTCATTGGACATAATCTGCTGAATTCCCTCAGCAGTTTGTAAATTAATCTTTGCTAACTGCAGGTGAGCAAATCCTCTCTGATATTACAGTTTGTTTCATGTGCATCAAGCTAACCACAGATGACATGGACTGAGTCCCAGCTGCAGTTCGCTTCAGAGAAATACATCACACTGATATTAATATTTATTGTGAAGCTTCGACTGGAAATAGACAGAAAAATAACATCTGAATCCTGAAACAATCTCAACTCCAACCTTTAAATACATGGAAGAGGAAGAAATTTACAAGGAATCATTTAGAAGAGCTTCAACAGGAAACAAATATGATCTGTGACTCTGTAAACATGTTTTTCAGTGAAAGAGACAGATATGCACAGACAGACTGCTCTGTTCAACAGTGGGTATCTCTCTGACAAGAGACTCTTATCAAACTCAGCACAGAGACACTGAGGAACCAGGAGACCAGAACCCAAATCCAGGATAAAGAGGTTCAGTGAGTGTGGTGTTGAAGGTGTGGAGGTGGATCCGAGTGTCAGAGGAGATTCTGTAGAAGGACAGAATGCCAGCAGGACTGTCCACATACACTGCTACTCTATTAGAGACAGAGGTGCAGAAGATAGATGTTTTCACATTATTGTGCCAGACAAAGTAGCCGCCGTCAGAGCACTCCAGACACCAGGACTGATCGTTCCTTCCAAACACACAGTCTTTACTGTTTCCTTTCCTCCTCATTCCTTTGTAACTCACTGACAAATTAACTTCTCCTGTCCACTTGACTTCCCAGTAATAGCGACCAGTCAGCCAAGTGCTACACAGCAGCTGAGGATCAACATCAAACCTGTCCGGATGATCAGGATAGGACTCAACCTCCCACACACGAGCCACCCTCCTGTTGTCATCAAACAGTCTGAGATGTTTATTTACTGTGTTTGTGTCGATTGTGAGCTGACAGGAATCTGATGGAGAGAACAAACACAATCCAACTGTAGTTACTGATCCCGTATCGACACTTTGATGACGACTCGTGAATAAGTGGTGTGAAAGTCTGAAGATATTGAAGGTGTGCTGCTTTGTTGTCATGAATCAAATAAAAACACACTTACATTTCCTCAGACCTGGTGTCAACCACTGGGCTCCGGCAGGCTCCACCCTGAAAGGATTACGGGGGTCATTTTCATTATGGTTGCCATGGAGTAAACATCTCTGTCTGCAGCATTGAGCTCTCACTCCAGCGCGCCAGCAGACAGCTGCTCAGTGGGGAGAGAGAGGAGAGCAGTGTGTGTGTGTGTGTGTGTGTGTGTGTGTGTGTGTGTGTGTGTGTGTGTGTGTGTGTGTGTGTGTGTGTGTGTGTGTGTGTGTGTGTGTGTGTGTGTGTGTGTGTGTGTGTGTGTGTGTGTGTGTGTGTGTGGCCCTCACTATGACCTCCGCTGCTGCAGCAGAGTGTTGTGAGGACACACACAGTAGTATCAGTGAGAGAACAGAGAGCAAATTAGTAAAAGAATGTGTTTCAGGGTGGTACTTAAACGAATCATTGAATTATTTCAATGGTTCGATTCATTAAGTTCCTTGATTCATTTTTTTACTGATTCGAAGTTTCGTTAAATGTGCGCACCACAGTCTGAACACGTGTTTGCTGATGCACAATGTTGTAATCTAGATGATGTGGAGGTAAATAAGAGGACAAGCAAAGACAGAAACCGTTGTAAAGGGCAGCTGGGGGAAAAAACCTATGATTTTAAGCTGTCATTCTCTCATCTTTAAGGTATGGGGGAAAACTGGTCTTAAGAACTACAACACTGTCCCTGGGATTGATAAAGCATTTGAGAATTTTTGTATCCTCCTCCTGCCTATGTCTGTCTACAACTCTGTCTCTGACATCCATGAGTTCCACTACCAAGCAAGAGAATACTCCAGGAACAGCTGTTTTCATGCTCGACTAATCTCTTTGATTACAGGTGGAAGCAGTGCCTTCCCTCCCTACATGCAGATCGAGCAATGTGCGTAAACCCCTGTGATCCATGGGGGGCCTAATCTTGTGCAAGAGGATTCATTCTCATCCATGAGGCGCTCTGTGCGCTGAACACTTACAGATACAGCCAGCCCATGAAAGAGAGAGAAAAAGGAGGAATCCGACGCTGCGCATGCAGCAGCACACCTTCCCTCCCGTTGGGCATTTTCAGCAGTTTCAATGTCAGCTTAGTTTCAATAAATTGCATGTTCAGAAAATCTTTTGTCTCACCCCCCATTTCTTCTCGTTTTATGTTGAAGCTCTACATGGAACCCTCATTCACTGCCAGCCATGTCCTGATCAGAAAAGCCCTTTGCTGCCAGCGCTTTTCAACATTTTTACTGTTTTTTTAAGAGTCACAGAACGTTGCGCGCTAGGATGATGTTGACGCCAAAACTAACAAAACACAGAGGAGACTCGCCTCTTACATCAGGAAGAATCCACGTGTTTCGAGTGTTATCCGTTCTTTCATAATCCATTGTCGAATTGTGATTGGTAGAAGATTTTCCGGTTCGTGCCTGACTTTTTTTTTTACAGCAGAGGGCCAAAACGATCTCCTAGCACATGGATTTTCGGCTTCCTGATCTTGTGACATATGTGGATAAAGATCAGCTTTACAGCTGGGATGTTTGTTCTCACGGTGCGGGTGCTCATTTCGACGCCCACACAGTAAAAAAATGCAAATGATAAGAACCATGCAAAATATGATTTTTGACCATTTTTCAAGTTGTTAAATTTTCTATCAG
Source organism: Nothobranchius furzeri (assembly GCF_043380555.1). NCBI lineage: Eukaryota > Metazoa > Chordata > Actinopteri > Cyprinodontiformes > Nothobranchiidae > Nothobranchius > Nothobranchius furzeri. Next base: position 80,858,835 of record NC_091743.1, read on the forward strand.
GACTGTATTGAAATTATTTGGCTGTGTAACATCTGGTGTTTTTTAAACGAAGGTTCATCCTCATTTCATTTTATTTTACTTTGTAGTTCCAACAGGGAGGTTTCGGCCTCGGCCTGACACCAGGAAATGGTGCGAGGTCTTGTTATCAGTAGAACTCCCTTGAGAAAGTCCAGACTACGACGTCTTTGAGGATTGTTGATTTATAACAAGCACCTGGGAATGTTTTCTTCCTGGGTGAGAGTCTGAGAACGATGTGTGTGCGTTTATCTTTTATTGTGTGTGTGCTGTGTACTTTAATAAAACCTTTCTGAAGGCGTCAGCCGGACGAGAGAGCGATCTGACTACCAATTGGTGGGTATCTTTTCATCTCTCCGACTTTGCAAAGTCTGGTTTTTGGTTGTTGGTTGATTATTGGTTGTTGGTATTGGTTTGACAAACTGATTACTCTAACCCCCTTGTGTGTGTGTTGAACTTTCTTTGAGGTAATGCTGGATTGAATAATAAAATTACCCAACAAGGACTGTATCTGTTATTAATGTTCAACCATTTTCTTTAGTGAGAAAAGGAAAAGATGCTATTTGTCTGATTGTCCATACAACCCCATAATCAACACGAAGCAGACAGACAGAGCTTAATTATGAACAAATAACACATTTACAGTTCTTTCTCCTCTATCATACATTGTTTGTGTCTGCAGCAGGTGTCTCCATACCTCAGGGTGTCCAGTCTCCAGTTTAGATCCTTCAGTCCAGCTGACAGCAGCTTCACTCCTGAGTCTCCTGGATGATTGTAGCTCAGGTCCAGCTCTTTGAGCTGGGATGGGTTGGAGCTTAGAGCTGAGGCAAGAGAAGCACAGCCTTCTTCTGTGATCAGACAACCTGACAAGCTGCAGACACACAAAACACAGAACAAACATGCATAAACAATGGCAGACATCCAGCGGGGGAGGGAGAAACTAAAGACACCTGGGTTCATGATCTTTGTTAAAGCTTTGCTAAATCAGGTCAAGTAATTCAAGCCACATCAGTCAGGGGCGACAGAGGCTCAGGGGTATGGCGTAAACCCTATAATTGGTGAGTTTCTGGTTCAAACCCAGGCTCCAGTAGTAATGTCAGTTGTTGTGTCCGTGGGGAAGACACTTCACCCTCTTTTACTGCTGGTGCTTCTTGGAGGTACCAGCGGTACCGGTGTATAAAAGCCTTGCCTTTTTCAATGTGCCCCAGGAAAGTTGTGGTTACAGTGTAGCTTATCATCATGTACATGTGTGAATGGCTGACTGATAATTTATCTTTTATGTTAGAACAAAAATATCATTATATCATCAAAAATACACAAGACTATTTAAAACACAGAACACACACAGCACATCTTGATACCTGCACGTTGGGGTTTACCCCCGTGAACGAGAGGGTGGTCTAACTCCGCCTACTAGTGGGGGGGATGGGTTCTGAATGTTGTTTGTGTTTATGCACCAAACTACAGTCGATATTGCACACTCGTTTTGGAGTCCTTGGAGGAGGTGCTGGAAAGCGCTCCTTCCGGTGACTCCCTCGTCCTGCTGGGGGATTTTAATGCTCACATGGGCAATGGCAGTGAGACCTGGAGACCTCCTGATTTGAACCTGAACTGTGTTTTGTTTTTGAACTTCTGTGCTCATGGATTGTCCATAATGAACACCATGTCCAAACATAAAGTTGTCCTTATGTGTTCTTGGCACCAGGATACCTTAGGCCGCAGCTCAGTGATCAACTTTGTTGTTGTCTCATATGATCTGCGGCTGCATGTCTTGGACACTCGGGTGAAGAGAGGGGTGGAGGGGTGGTGAGTTGGCTTCGATGGTGCAGGAGGATGCCAGTCAAATCTCACTGGCCTAAATGTATTGTGAGGGTCTGCTGGGAATGTCTTTCGGAGTCTCCTGTCAGAAGAAGTTTCAACTCCTACCTCCGACAGAACTTCTGAAATGTTCCGAGGGAGGCAGGGGACATTGAGTCTGAGTGGGCCATGTTCTGGTTCTAGTTCTAGTTGTGGTGTCAATCCCCGAACCCGCTGGTGGACACATATGGCTGAAGAATCAATCAATCAATCAATCAAAGCTTTATTTATATAGCGCCTTCCGCAACCCTGTCAGGAAGCCCAAAGCACTGAACATGGTACAGTTGTAAGTAATTATAGTGAATAAATCAACAATAAAATAAATTCAAATTACAAAATACAAAATGGAAATTACAAGATAGATGAAACATTCCGGTAAAATACAAATGTGTGAAACACATTTGGATTGAGCGGATGGATTGAGTGTACCAATGAAAACTGTGGAATGGATTCAACATAATAGAGGGCCATAATCAAACATGTTCTGGAAACGCCAAGCGGAGGAGGTGTGTTTTTAGGTGGTTCTTAAAGACTGGCAGAGAAGGGGACAGCCTAACTGAGGGTGGCAACTGGTTCCAGAGTAACGGTGCTAGGACTGAGAAAGCCCGGTCCCCACGGGTACGACACCTAGACCGAGGGACAGCGAGCAGGCCTTGGTCAGAGGAGCGCAGAGCGCGTGATGGGGAGTGTCTGTTCAGGAGTGTGGCCAGATAGGGGGGACCACCACCCTGGAAGAAATGATAAACAAAGACGAGTATTTTGAATTGTGAGCGATAGCAAATCGGAAGCCAGTGCAGGGTGGCCAGAACTGGGCTGATGTGGTCCCGTTTCCTGGTCCCAGTCAGGAACCTGGCAGCGCTGTTCTGCACAACCTGTAGGCGATGCAGTGTTGACTGACACAACCCTGCATGTAGAGAGTTGCAGTAGTCAAGCCGAGAAATTACAAAGGCATGCAGTACCCGCTCCAGGTGGGCTCTCGACAGCATATGCTTGATTTTAGCAAGGCGTCTCAGGTGAAAGAAACTGGACCGGATCACAGAATTGATGTGAGCGTCAAATTTAAGTCCTACATCAAGTTTCACCCCCAAACTGGTAACAACTGGTTTTGAGTATGGAGAAAGAGGGCCAAGATCAGCATAACGATCCAGAATGAGTGCTATTTGGTCTTTTTGGCCTGTGGGACTCCAGAGGGTACTGGCAGACTGTTACACCCCTCTGTGGGCTCAGCTAGGAAGGTGAGGAGGGGGCAACATAAGAAGGACGAGTTTAACGTAAAGGGGGAAGAAAGGGCTTGACAGAGCAAAACCAACTCAAAGTGTCCTTGTCTTTTCAAAGGTTTATTAAAAAGAAAAAAAACAAAAGGATGTCACAAACTCCTCCTCCTGACCATCTCTGCTAACCTCGCAGGCGGAGCACTACACACCAGTTTGACCTGGGATGACGCCGCCCTGAAGGCCGTCTACCTGGAGGGGTTGTCTCCCCGAATCCCGGAGGGCATGATCGGGCATGAAGCCCCAACCTCCCTGGACCTGGCGGTGGACCTAGCTCTCCAACTGGACCGCTGCATCCTGAATCGACCAAGCACAATGTCGGCTCCTATTCACACCAGACCATCTCCCCATTGTCAGGACAGCCGACCGACGGAGGAACCCATGCAGTTGGGTCATCTTCCCCCCGAGGAACGGGCGCGACGTTACCAGGAGGGACGATGCGCCTATTGTGGGGATTTGGGTCACCACCGCGCCACGTGTCCGATACGACCGGGAAACGGTCCCTCCGGGTCGGTGTAGGGGCTGTCCCGCCCGGAGTCTCCACTCTTCCAGTCCCACATCGCACCACCCTCCCGGTCACATTCCAGCTGGACCAAGGGCCAGTCCCACTGGAAGCCCTTCTCGACACCGGCGCCACGGAATGTTTTATTGACCAGGGATTAGTCGCCCGCCTCAAGATACCCCTCACAATTCTAGACCGACCCATTCCTATCACCTCAGTGGATGGTCGCCTGCTCATGCCGTACCCTCTTACCCACCGATCCCAGGACCTCCGCATGACCATTAATCAGCACGTGGAGACCCTTCATTTTCTGGTCATTCGGGCCCCGGCTACTCTTCTCATCCTGGGTCACTCGGGGTTCTGCCGCCATGAGCCTCACATATCGTGGTCCACCAGCAAGGTCATGGCCTGGGGCGCGACTTGCCTCACCCACTGTAGTTCCCTTGGATCCCAGACTAGAGCGACACCTCCTAAGGATGTGGACTTGAAACTCGTTCCACCACAGTACCATGACCTCGCTCAGGTTTTTGCCAAGGAACCCACCACCAGGTTACCCCCTCATCGGCCTTATGATTTGGAGATCAGACTCCATCCCGGAACCACCCCACCCCGGGGTCGTCTGTTCTCACTCTCCCCAGAGGAGACCAGGGCAATGGACTCCTACATCAACGAGGCCCTCCAGAAGGGTTTCATCTGCCAATCCACATGCCCTGGCGCTGCAGGGTTTTTCTTTGTTAAGAAGAAGGAGGGGGATCTCCGGCCCTGTATTGAGTACTGGGGGTTGAACAAGATAACCATCCGGGATCGTCACCCTCTTCCCCTCATGGGTACTGCTCTGGATGTGACCTCCCAATCCACCGTATTCACCAAACTGGACCTGCGTAGTGCCTATAACCTGATCCGCATCAAGGAGGAAGAGGAGTGGAAAACTGCCTTCATCACACCGACCGGCCACTACGAGTACCTAGTCATGCCCTTCGGCCTCTGCAATAGCCCTGCGGTTTTCCAACGGTTCATCACCAATGTACTGAGGGACATGCTAAGTCGTTGGGTCTTCGTATATCTGGACGACATCCTCATATACTCTCGCACAGCCGAAGAGCACACCCAGCACGTTCGAGCCATCCTGTCCCGTCTCCTGGACCACAATCTCTATTCCAAATTGGAGAAGTGTGCCTTTCACCAGGAGTCCACCTCCTTCCTGGACTTCACCATCTCCTCCCGGGGTCTGAGCATGGATCCTCAGAAGGTTCAGGCTGTAGCTCAGTGGCCACTACTCACGACCCTAAAACAGCTACAGAGCTTTCTGGGCTTTTCAAACTTCTACCGCAGATTTATCCGCAACTTCAGTTCCCTCGCCTCGCCTCTAACCTCCCTCACCAAAACAGCCAATCAGCCTTGCCCTTTCCGCCTCACTCCGGGGAATATCCGAGCCTTCCATGAACTGGTCCGTCACTTTGTGAGTGAACCCATCCTCCTCCACCCGGCCCTTCATCGTGGAGGTGGACGCCTCCGAGGTGGGAGCGGGAGCCGTCCTATCGCAACGGGGTCCGGACACCAAACTCCAACCCTGCGCTTACTTTTCCCAGAAGTTCTCCCCTACACAGCAGAACTATGGGGTCGGCGACCGGGAGTTGCTGGCGATAAAATGGGCTCTGGAGGAGTGGAGGCAATGGCTCTTAGGAACCTCCAATCCTTTCCTAATCTGGACCGACCATCAGAACCTAATCCATCTACAGACTGCCCGCCAACTCAACCCTCGCCAGGCTCGGTGGGCCCTCTTTTTTGAGCCCTATAACTTTCACATTGCCTACCGACCCAGCTCCAAGAACCTCAAGGCGGACACTTTCTCCCGGCGCTACACGCAAGATCCAAAGCCTCCGGAACCTTTGACCATCCTGCCGGCCCAACGGTTCTTGGCCTCCCTACAATGGCCTCTGGAACAATCCATCCGGGCTGCTCTCCCTGCTGATCCTGCACCCCCAGAGACTCCCCCGAACCGCCTCTACGTTCCGGTCATCTGCCGACGGGAGGCCTTGAAGTGGGAGCATTGCTCGCAGCTCACTGGACATCAAGGCCAAGCTCGAACCCTCCAGTTTCTCCGTCGGGTGCTTTGGTGGCCCTCTATGAAGAAGGACGTACGCGAGTTCACTGCCGTATGTGATGTATGCGCCCGGTCCAAGTCGTCCACCCAACCTGGCGCCGGGGTCTTGCAACCTCTCCACGTGCCCAAGTGGCCGTGGTCACACATCAGCCTGGATTTCATCACGGGACTTCCCGCTGTCGATCGCCTGTCCTCTCCATCACTGACCATTTCTCTAAGGCCGTGCATCTAGTGGCCTTGACCGGTCTTCCCACTGCCAAGAGAACGGCTGAACTCCTCCTCGACCAAGTGGTGCAACTCCACGGCTTTCCCCAGGACGTGGTGTCCAACAGGGGACCCCAGTCCATCTCACGTTTCTGGAGGGCCTTCTGTCATCTGGTCGGCGCTTCCAACAGCCTCTCCTCCGGGTATCATCCTCAGACTGATGGCCAGACGGAACGGGCGAATCAGCAGCTTGGACGCTACTTGCGCTGCTTCGCTTTGTCCCAACCGTCCACCTGGCCCCGCTACCTCCTGTGGGTGGAACTCTCTCACAACCTCCATACCTCCTCTGCCACGGGTCTTTCTCCCTTCGAGACGTGTTATGGGTACCAGCCCCCTCTGTTCAGCCATCAGGTGCCTGAGGTGGAGGTTCCTGCTGAGACTCTGGTCGCCGCTGTCTTCTCGCCTGGATCCGGGCCCGTGCAGCCATCAACCGGGCCAATACGGAATACGCCCATCCACATCGCCGCCGCCACCGTTCAGGCCCCGTCTTCCAGCCTGGTGACCAGGTGTGGCTCTCTTCCACCAATCTGAGGATGCCAGCGGGCTCCCGGAAGCTCGCTCCCCACTTCCTGGGGCCTTTCCCGGTCCAGAGTGTCATCAATCCGGTCACTTACCGGCTGCGCCTTCCGGATGCTCTTAGGATTCACCCGGTCTTCCACATCTCCCAGCTCAAGCCGGTGGTCTCTTCTCCTCTCCACCCTCATCCGACTCGATTGCCTCCACCCCGCTGTGTTTTCAATTCAATTCAAGTTTATTTATATAGCGCCAAATCACGACAAGAGTCGTCTCAAGGCACTTCACATAATAAACATTCCAATTCACAGTTTATTAAGCCAATCAGAAATAATGTTTCCTATATAAGGAACCCAGCAAATTGCATCAATTCACTGACTAGTGTCAGTGACTTTACAGCAATCCTCATACTAAGCAAGCATGCAGCGACAGTGGAGAGGAAAACTCCCTTTTAACAGGAAGAAACCTCCAGAGAATCCTGGCTCAGTATAAGAAGCCATCCTCCACGACTCACTGGGGATCGAGAAGACAGAGCAGGCAGACAAAGACACAGAAACACACAGACACACACACACACAGACACACAGACACACACACACACACACACACACAGACACAGACACACACACACACACACACACACACACGCAATGTGTCTACAGCTACACCGTGATGTCTCAGTAAACATTGTATCTGGTGAAAGAGAAACTATTGTATTCATCCCAGTGGATCCACAATTAAACGGATAAACTAGTATTGACGAGGATTGTGTGTACTCTGTTCGCAGGATTCTGGATGCCCGCCGCCGGGGATGTGGTTGGCAGTACCTGGTGGACTGGGTGGGCTACGGCCCGGAGGAGCGCTCTTGGGAACCCGCTCGCTCGTTTTTGGACCCGGCCCTGTTGACTGAATTCTGGTCCCGCCGCCCTGGGACTTCTGGGGCTTGGCTCGGCAACGTCATCACATCAACTCTATTTAGGGAAGTGCCACCGCTAAGTTGTCACTCAGTCATCGTACTAGACATACGTCGAACCTAGTTCTCAGTATCATCCACCATCAAACCAGGGAAGAGATCTTTCCTCGCTGCCTACCACCGGTAAGACAGCTTCCTTAATTATTTGGAACCGCCGCTCAGCCTCGGCTCTATCTGAGCGCTGCGTCGCCGTTCCTAGATCAAAGCTGCGTGCTCTGTTCAACCTAACGCTAGCCACTCCGCGTCTGGGTCACACAGCCATGGTACAATCAACCTCCGCTATGCTTCAGCTCAGCCAATCCAACCTGACAAAGGATGGGGCAAAACCCTTACCTAGAAATTAACCAAGCGAAGATTAATTCATTAACTGAGAACATCCACACTGAAAATCCTAAAATAACTCTCCTTAATTAAAAGGGCAAAAAACCCACTGAGTAATTAACCAAGGTTTGAGAGACAAACCAAACTAAAATTACTAAAGTAACTGAAATTGTCAAAACACCAAAAATCCTAAATAGTTCTTCTACATTAAAAAGGGAAACCAAGACCCCAACAGGGCACAACCCCAACTGGTATTTAACCAAGGTAAGTCTAAAGGATGAACCAAACCAAAATGACCAATTAACTTAAATTGTCCAAACTTCAAAAATCCTACCCACTCTCTCACTAGAAGTAAGAACAACTGCAAAAGGTTTAAACCACAAGACCAAGAGAACCACAAGGGAAGAGAACACCAGTTGCTGCTGCAACCCACAAACATTTCTCTCCCCTGATGAGCTCCAGCTGGCCGCTTTTGAAGGGCCAGCTGATGAGATGAAAAGTCCCAGCTGGCCGACTGCTGCTCTAGTGCTGTCCATGGTCCTGAAAGAAAGTTGCTTCCCAAGGGGCAGCTGTCCAAGGTGCTGCACTGCAGAACAGGAAAACAGGGCTCCAACACCACTGGGCTCCAAAACGGCGGCGGCCGTAACACAGACAAAGCGGAATGCGGCCCTGTTAGTAAACAGAGAGCCGAGAATAACTAGCGGCAGACACGGAGAAGCTTGAAAAATACCTCGCGAAAAAACTCTAAAAATATGAACGTTTAATTCCCCCGTGACTGGAGGAGTGAAAAGATGCGCAGCAAGCATTTTATTTGTGGACGGACATGACAGGAAATGTGTGTTTAGAGGTGGTGAGCGCATGAAGAGGTGGAGGAGAATTAGCGACAAATTTGTCCGTGTTGAAAAGTATCATATACAAAAAAACACAATATAAACACACTATCCTGGACCGGATACATGAGAGGATACCACAGAACAGCGCTACGCCCTCTGTTGTCCTGGTGGGTAATTGCTTTGCAACACTTCCCAGGAGACGGAGAAGTATGAGGGCAAAATGTCTCCGTCCGTGTGTGCTGTTGGAGCTGACGGAGAAGCATGAATCAGGTATCTCCATTAGAGATGGGGTGAGAAGTTCGGTCATCCGATAGGGGCTTGGAGTAGACCCACTACTCCTCCACATCGAGACGAGCCAGTTGAGGTTGCTCGGCATCTGATTAGGATGCCTCATGGATGCCTCCCTGGTGAGGTTTTCCGAGGCATGTCTAACCTGGAGAAGATGTAAAGGAAGACCCAGGACATCCTGGAGGGATTATGTGTCTTGGCTGGCCAGGGAACGCCTTAGGATTTTCCCGGAGAAGCTGGCCCAAGTGGCCGGCGAGAGTTAAGTCTGGGCCTCCCTGCTTAGGCTCCAGCTCTCGCGACCCGACTCCGGATAAGCAGCTGGAAATGAATGGATGAATGGACGAATGGATGTTTAAAACACAAATTTAGAAAAATATATTTCTAGTTCTTTACATTTTATATGCAAAATAAGGCAAAAAGTACCCCCATTAAATGTCAAATGTTAATGCATTTTGTGTTAATATGAACTTTAGAATGCACGACAATAAACACTAATATAACCCAGAAGATGTGGGATTGACAACCCCAGAGTCCTGATACTGACCTGAGAGTCTCCAGTTGACAGTGTGGACTCCTCAGTCCAGAGGACAGAAGTTTCAGACCTGAATCGTGCAGGTTGTTGTTACTCAAGTCCAGTTCTTTGAGACAAGAGGACTGAGAGCTGAGAACTGAGGACAGAACTTCACAGCTTTTCTCTGACAGGTTACAGCCATTCAGCCTGGAGGAACAATAAAATATTAAACCATTTACATTTAAAATGTTTATGTAAATGAGTAAAGTAGTAAATTATAAACAGTTTTTCTGCTCAGCTCAGCTTGTTAAAAAGCAACTCATAATGACAGGGGGAGGAGAGAGAGAGAGAGAGAGAGAGAGAGAGAGAGAGAGAGAGAGAGAGAGAGAGAGAGAGAGAGAGAGAGAGAGAGAGAGAGAGAGAGAGAGAGAGAGAGAGAGAGAGAGAGAGAGAGAGAGAGAGAGAGAGAGAGAGAGAGAGAGAGAGAGAGAGAGAGAGAGAGAGAGAGAGAGAGAGAGAGAGAGAGAGAGAGAGAGAGAGAGAGAGAGAGAGAGAGAGAGTGAAAAGCAAAACTTAACTTGATACATTGATGTTAATTAGTTTTAGGTTTATACTTGTGTTATTAAACGTAATGTGGAAAATAGCTTTGCTGTAATTGTGTGTATTTATATGTGTTTATATATATATATATATATATATATATATATATATATATATATATATATATATATGTATATTGAGATCACAAACTCTCCAAGTTAATTGTGAATTTGTTTAATTTTATCAGATATGCATTGTGATATTAACTATAAAGATAACATTTCATCAGAATACTAAATTGTTTGATTATTGCTTTTGTTGTTTTAGTCTTAATTCCAGAAGAGGCCAACAGATAATACCAACTGATATTAGGGGCAAAGAGAAGAGAACAGAAACAAAGTTGCTCTTTACCAGTGAGTCAATGTGAACTGAAAACAAAACAAAGAAAAAATGCTGGTTGTTCAGCAATTGCAGATCTGAAGGCCATTGATGAGGAGGCATATGAATAACTCAGCGGAACAACGGACACGTATAGTGAACATTCTCAGTCATCCCAGGTCATGGTAATCAAAAGGGGTTCAAATGAAGGCAACTGGACTTTTTTAGTTTATTGAAGATCAGGTTTCTGCTCATCGTGCCACAATAGACAGTTTATGAGAAAAACGCTCCCATATTCTAGTCAGAATTGACAAAGCTCCTTGAAAGAGAAGAAAAACATCTTCAAGAAACCTAACAAGTCATGTTGCCTTTATTTGAACCCCTTTGAATGGACTAGAAAATGTGTTTAAAAATGTAGAAACAAGTCTTAGACATGTTGTGGGATAAATAAGTTAAGTTATTGCTAGTCTGCTTTAACATGTGTTTAGTGATGTCACTGCAGTGTTTATATTTTTTTGGTAGAAAAAAAATTTTGTATTGTTCATTTGTTACTGTAAGTAACTAGTAAACGTTTAGGGCATTTGTACGAAATTACTGCTTTTTCATGGTTAAGTAACACGTAATATTTTAAATTAATATGATTGTTCATTGTTTGTTAGAACATTGTTTAGGTGACTGTTAAAATTGCTAAGGCACCGTGACTTATTTGACTAATTATTATTATTTTTTTTTTTGCTTTATGTTAGGGACCATAAAGTTGAACTAAAGGTAAGTTACTGATGAGGTAATGATTAGTTAATCATTAGGAGTCATTACTTTACTTTAGGAGCCACAAAAAGCATAAGGGATGGTAAGTTACTGATTTGATAATGATTAGTCATTAGGAGTAATACCGGCAGAACAATTATTGAACAAGACAAATATATGTCGATATATTAAGTCATCCGTTTCTGATTTGATATTAATGACTGAACAGCTATTAAGTAATCATTCAGGAATAATCAGCTAATGAAATAGGTTTGGACTTGGGTGTAAAGCTTAGGTAATTGTTGTTGAATCATTAGTGGGTGATTAAGTATATATTAATATTATGATTTACTAACCATTAAAAAAGCATTAAAATCATTAAATAATCATTAGCTAATAAATCCACCATGAAGTAGTTGTGAAGCATATACATTCATTAGTTAATCATTATATCCTGATTCGGTCATTTAGTACTAAGTAGGTAAGCAGATTTGCTGAAGCTTGTGTGATAATTTGTTGCTGATTAGTTATTTAGCCGTTTCATGACTAACCAGACATTAATTAATCATTCAAGAAGCATTAGCTAATAAATTCACCATGGGATGGTTGTGAATATTAGGTGATCCTTAGTTAGTCATTAAATCCTGATTCATTAATCATTAGTTACTGATTGGGTAAGCAGTAAGCCATTAATTGTCAGTGTTACTGAATTTAATTTTTATTTATTTGTTTGCATCAATGTACAAAATGCCTAGCATTAGCATCCAACAGCAGATGTCCAGTGATGTCATCTGTAAAGTAGACTATCCACACGTGTCTTTAAGAGTACGTAAGCTGCCATCATAAACTGCTCCTCCCGCTGTCCGGTTTTATGCTTCCGGTTCTTCTACTTTGTGTCGTAACTGGCGGCTTTACTAGTTCGAAGATGAGTTCTGGTTCAACGTGTGCTGCTGTCAGCTGACTCAACAATTCAAGAAGCCTAAAAAACATTTTAGAAACAGTTTGTCTTGAGCATGAACAGCTTTGAAAGGTCAGCCCGTGCTGAGCACCTTACGCACTGCATTCTATGCCACAGAAGGAGGATCGGAAACTAGTGTAGTTTTGAGCGTTAAGACTGAAATCGCACCAAAGAGAGTTCATGCTTGTTGGTTTCATTTTGATGATAAAAAGCCATCAGAGCTACACCCTGATCCATAACTGTATTTGGGCTATGACCCCCCCCCCCCCACCCACCCACCCACCCACCCCACCCCCCCACCACCACCACCACCACCACAGAAAAAGGCTCAACTAGAATGCCATGAGGATGCCGTGAGTCAGACAGCTTGCAGCAACATAAAACAAAAATACATATTCTGTACCTGGCCTGTGAAACTAGGTGTAGCTTGTCCCCGTTTCACATTTCATTCATTAAATTCTTCAAAAAACACTAAATATTGCTAAATAATTGCACATGATGAATGTTGTTAGCATCATGGCTAGCTGGCTATCGTAAGAAGTGTGCTGTGCAGTAGTCTGGACGTTGGCACGTCTGTGAGAAGTGATGGGTGAGGCACTGTCCTCGCTGCTTTTTGAAACATCCTTACAGTGTACACGCCACCGAAGTGCTGACATTTAAAATAGCGAAGGCGTGAACAAGCATCCATAAACAACACAGCAAACAGAAGCAAAATGCCATCTTCTGCTATGAATCATGGGTAATGGTAGCCTGGCAAGCCAGACTAAATAAATGTATTATTTAGTCTGGCCATGCTCCATTGACGGCTCTCGGTTGTGGGGCGGGTTCTACCGTTGTCTTTCAAATGATCTCCGCATTCCACTGGACAATGAATGTGACATACTCTTGTTTCACTCTGTTGCATCATCCCACCCACCAGGCATACAGAGTGCCTTGATTGGCCCACAAAGCAGATAAAGCTCTGTGATTTGTTCACTAAGCAGATAGAGCACTATGATTGGCCCACCATTATGGACCAATCACAGCTCTTTATGTGTTTGAAACCCCTCTAGAGAGCTGTGATTGGCTAGCCAGAGTCCTGGTAGGAGCTGCGGAGGTTCCAATGGAGCGTGCCTAGACCAAACTTTGCAAAGCAAGAATTTGGTCTAGTTCACTAGGCTAGGGTAATGGTGCAAAGCCAGGAATACTGTGGACTGGTTTCTGCTTTAAGACGTGACTCTGTATGAACTTACAGAGCTTTGTTGGAGGCTTTCACCACTGGCAGCAGCCTCAGAAGAACCTCCTCTGAGGCAGAGTAATTCTTCAGATCAAACACATCCAGATCTTCTGATGACAGTAAGATGAAGGCCAGAGCTGACCACTGAGGAGGAGACAGTTGATCTGTAGAGAGACTTCCTGAACTCAGAGACTGTTGGATCTCCTCCACTAGAGAATGGTCATTTACTTCATTCAGACAGTGGAACAGGTTGATGCTTTTCTCTGTAGACTGATTTTCACAGATTTTCTTCTTGATGTACTGGAGTGTATCCTGGTTGGCCTGCGACTTGTGTCCTGTCTGTGTCAGCAGGCCTTGTAGGAGACTCTGATTGGTCTGCAGTGAAAGACCCAGGAGGAACCGTAGGAACAAGTCCAAATGTCCATTTGGACTTTCTAAGGCCTTGTCAACTGCACTCTGATGGAGGTATTTTAATTTTAGTCTCTTGAAAACTTTGGACTTCCTAGAGCGTTTCTTGTTTTCTCTCATAAGGTTAACTCCAGACTTGCAGAAGATCCGATGGACATGAAAAGCAGCAAGAAACTCCTGTACGCTCAAATGGATGAAGCAGAAGATCTTGTCCTGGTCTAGTCCTCTCTCCTCTCTAAAGATCTGTGTGAACACTCCCGAGTACACAGAGGCTGCTCCGATATCGATGCCGCACTTGGTCAGGTCTGGCTCATAGAAGACCAAGTTTCCTTTCTCTAGCTGATCAAAAGCCAGTTTACCCAGAGACTTGATCATCCTCCTGCTCTTTTTACTCCAGGGTGGATCCATCTCAGCTCCTCCATCATACTTTACTTTCTTGACTTTGGCCTGAACCACCAGGAAGTGGATGTAGATCTCACTCAGGGTCTTGGGAAGCTCTCCTCCCTCTTTGGTCTTCATCACATCCTCCAGAACTGTAGCAGTGATCCAGCAGAAGACTGGGATGTGACACATGATGTGGAGGCTTCGAGATGTCTTGATGTGAGAGATGATCCTGCTGGCCTGCTCCTCATCCCTAAATCTCTTCCTGAAGAACTCCTCTATCTGTGGGTCAGTGAACCCTCTGACCTCTGTCACCATGCCAACACACTCAGGAGGGATCTGATTGGCTGCTGCCGGTCTTGTGGTTATCCAGAGGCGAGCAGAGGGAAGCAGGTTCCCCCTGATGAGGTTTGTCAGCAGAACATCCACTGAGCTTGACTCTGTAACATCAGTCAGGATTTCGTTTTTGTGGAAGTCCAAAGGAAGTCGACACTCATCCAGACCATCAAAGATGAACACGACCTGGAAGTCTTCAAAGCTCCAGATTTCTTTGGTTTCAGTAAAGAAGTGATGAACAAGTTCCACCAAGCTGAACTTCTTCTCCTTCAGCACATTTAGCTCTCTGAAGGTGAACGGAAACAGGAAGTGGATGTCCTGGTTGGCTTTGTCTTCAGCCCAGTCCAGAGTGAACTTCTGTGTTAAGACTGTTTTCCCGATGCCAGCCACTCCCGTTGTCATCACTGTTCTGATTGGTTCATCTCTTCCAGGTGGAAGTTTAAAGATGTCTTCTCGTCTGATTGTTGTTTCTGGTATGACTGGTTTCCTGAATGCTGTTTCAATCTGTCTGACCTCATGTTCACCTTTGACCTTTCCAGTCCCTCCCTCTGCGATGTAGAGCTCTGTGTAGATCTGATTCGGGAGCGTCGGGTTTCCTGCTTTAGCGATCCCCTCGAACACACATTGGAACTTGTCCTTTAGACCACGTTTGAGATGATGTTGACAAACCTCTGCAACACGTCCTGAATGAAAAAGAGAAATTATTAATTGAGTATTTTAATAGTGCGATCCATCACCCACAGCATGACTTCCGTTACACTTTACACCCTCAAATTATGTTTTGATGCAAATAGATGCAGGATAGATCCTCTTACTTCTCAGTAGATGGTCAGCCAGCTCCCCCTGCTTCATCCTCCTCAGGAAAGAAACTGTGATCTTCATAAATGATTCTCTGCTGCTCCTCCTCTGCTCTGCATCCTCGCCCTCCAACACCTCCTCCTCGTCCACCCTCTGACTTTCTGGATAATCTGGATCCAGAAGCTTTTGACACTTTTTTAATTCGTTCTTCACAAAAGTGACAATGTTGTCTTCCAGCAGCTGCAACAGAAAAACATCTGAGTAACGCATCAGACTGAAATCATGGAGCACCGGAACTGCGTTGCTCTAGGTGGCTGCTTGTTGGAGTAGCTCTGTTGACTACACGTAAGTTTTGCCTTTTCTTGGACATTTTTTCTTCTAGTTTCTCAAGAAAAACTATTTTGTTGGACACTTTTCTGTTTCTGGTGCTGTGAAGCTTGGAGGGTTCTTACTGCAATTTTTTAGCTATCTTCACTTTTCGAGCATTTGTTATGATGTGTAACCATGGCAACAAGCTGGTTTACAATCGGGAGCAGCTGATTAACATTGGGAAGGCTGAAATAATACCTCAACTGAAGCCACAAATCCCAAATGAGCTAAAACGCAAGAAGCGTGGGTGCAGAGCGGGAGCAAAACGGAGACAGAGAAAGAGGAAATTCAAACTATCTCCTCCATCGATCATAATGGGCAAAGTGAGATCACTGGCCAACCAGACGGAGGAACTCCAAGCCCTTTCAAGGACTCAGCCAGAGTTTTGGCAGTTTCGGAACCGCTGGAGGAGATGATGCAAGGAAGGATTCTCAAGAGAAACAAGTAAATGATGGACAACCCTGAGCATTCTCTTCACAAGACTGTCCGACAACGGAAGAGTGTCTTCAGTCAGAGGCTTCTTCAGTTTGGCTGCAACACTGACCGCTACTGGAGATCCTTCCTGCCAACAGCCATTGTAATATACAATAACTCTTTGATGACTTGATTATTATTATTATTCTGAGCTACTACAGCAATCAATTTCCCTCTGGGATTAATAAAGTATTTTTGAATTGAATTTTAATTGAATTGAATTGAATTGAAAACATCAGATCCACATTGGAGAGACTGCCAAGTCACTGTGTTCTGATCCACCATCGTATCAAAAAGTGGCACAAGTAGGCAAGAATTCCTTTTCCAAGCTTTATTAAAACCTGCGTCACATGTAGCTGAATCATGCATCCATCTTAACTCCCTAAGCACTTCTTCCCTCCTCCTCTCCTCTCTTAATCCATCCTATCCTATACTGCCCCCTAGTGTTGGACACAACACACGGGTCTGCAAAAGAACAGCATGGGGATGACTGTGAATGGAACATAGGTTTTAATAAGTGTTGTCTATGTACAGACCATAAATATGGAGTCCAGTTGTATTTTGTGCTGCTGGGCAGACAGACCATCAGGAAGCTCTGAGCTCTGCAGATCCACTCTGTGGAGAATGAAGAATTAGCTGTAAGTCTGGCTACACAGAAATGTGTGGTGTCATCTCCAAAAACTATCAGTTTTCCTCCGAGCAACACCTATTCCAGTGTGCCTCAAGGCATCCCCCATCACCCCATGTGCTAAGATACATTATCAAGCCTCAGTGACTACCAGACCGTTGCTATGACACTGAACAATATGTGTGGAAAAAAGCTTGGGTCACATTTAACACATGTTGCAATAAAAAGATTGTTACGTTTTACACAGTTGCATCATCGAGATGCAGCTCCCCTCTCTGATGCGGTGGCTCCAGGTGAGCTCAAATCTAAATTTTAAATGGTAAATGGTCTGTATTTGATCTAGCGCCTTCTAGAGTCCTGGAACCCCCCCAAGGCGCTTTACAACACAATCAGTCATTCACCCATTCACACACCCATTCACACACTGGTGGGAATGAGCTACAATGTAGCTACAGCTGC